>NC_057810.1:695259273-695273895 GCF_018294505.1 Triticum aestivum | reverse complement strand
TTTGTTCTATTCTTTTTTTTAGTTTTTCCCTATTGTTTTTCTCTCCGTTTTATTTTTCATTTTTTCTTTCATTTTTTCCTAACCTTTTCCTTAAATATTATTTTGTTTTTATTATTTTCTCTTTTTGGTGGTTGGGGGAAAATATGCTAATTGTTTTATAGAAGTGTATGAACATATATCGGGCATGAACTCTTTTCTAACTCAAGAAGTATTAAAAATACGTAATTTTCTTTAACATTATTTTTTTACTAAACATGAATATTTTATAGAGGTAGAGGACCTTTTATTTTATTTTATGAATAGTCTTTATTTTACTGCCCTTTTGTTTCTATAAAATCTAAGAAAAAAACAGTTCTCGGAATAAAGAAATAAAAATTCACGAGGCTACTCCTTCCTTAACGGCGATGAATAGGAGCTCCCTAGCGGGCATGTAGGTACTCTCTGTTAACCAAGACCAAATAACTTCATTAATTTGAAAGCCCATTTTTTTTCCTTTGGAAAAATCTGAAAGCCCATTCTTACCCCAATATCTTAATAGGAATTTACCCATCCTGTGCTCTCATGAACTTCTGTCCTTCATATGAAATTGTGTTGATTGGAGCATGTAGAGGCGACGACTGGGTGTGAATCTCTTAATATGGCTTGGATTGGTGGCTGGAAAGATGTGACCCACTCTCTTTGATGAGTTGTAGCACTAGCAGAGCACATGGTCAAGGTAATCCAATCCAATTGAGCATCTGTCCATCTGGGGTAGACATGGGAATGTTCATTGCCATCAATCATCAATTTATTATATGAATGGACAGGCCACAGATGAGTGTGCTCCAGGACCAGGACCTTGAATTTGACCATGTGCTCTGTCCCCTTACACATCATAAGTACTATGCATTATGTGTGTCTTGCTGTTTTATTATAGTACTGATGATGTTTGCGGCGCATTAGCATTTATAATTGTCACTATCAGTAGCAGTGCTCAAGGGGATTGGGTGATCACAAGTTGCATAGAGGCAGTTAGTTCACAGGAGAAACAGGGGGAGAAGAGCTGAAGGATTATAATTCCTCTGCTTGGATGATCACAACTTGCATAGAGGCAACAAGGCACGATGACTAAAAAAAGGAATCTTAACTAATGGCTACTAGTAAAAAGAAAGGTAACACTACTAGTATAAAACACAAGAAAGACACCACTTATAAATCCCTAAACATAGATGAACTGCAAAAAGAATATTCAGAGTTGAGTACACCAAGCTCCAATATAAACTGCTGACTATGATTGGTGATCCCCCTACTTCAACCTCCTGATGGCTACTACTTGACACAAAGTTTTCTCTAACTTAGCAAACCAACAAATCTGATCCTTCACTTCAACACTCTTGCTTGAGAGCACACACCAACTTTCCTAATTGACTGCCTAGCTGCCTCTGCCTCTGCTGCTGCTGCTCTGCTGGTTTAGCTCTCCTTCTCACCTAGTACCTCCTAATTTGCAAGCAACTGCAATGCAACAACCACTGACTCTGTGATTGATCCATGGATCTATTTCTCCTGCCCTCCTCACTCACCCTCCTCTATACAAACAAAAAATCTTCTTAGGGGGAACCAATTAAGTAATAGACAAAGAAAAAGAGGTGGAGTAAACCCAAAAGAAAAGCCCTATTCAACTAACGCCGGCCAGGATGCCCGGCGATTTCATGGATGGATGGATGCTGACTGAAACCGATGCATGGCGATGATGGTGGTGGGTGGATGCATGACGACGGACGACGATGACTGACTGACTAGCTGGAAGCAAGCATGCAATGCATACATACTAGCATGTATACATATATAATAGCTAAGGGGGACGAGACCGACCGACCGTCCGGCGAGCGATGCCGGCGGCGCGGGAGCAGGCTCAATCCCGGCGGCGGATGAACTGCAGCAGGTCGTCGCCCTTGGGTTCAACCTTCTGGCGCATCTCCACCACCTTCTTGTGGGAGTTGGAATGGATGGCTGGCACGAAGGTGGGGCTGGCCGCCGGGCGGTACTCCGGGAAGAGGCGGCCGGACTTGTAGCGCACGCCGCAGGCGTTGCAGAGCGTCTTGGGCCCCAGCGGCCCCGCGCGCCACTGCGGCGTCTTGTCGATCTGGCAATGCGTGCACCTCCGCACCTCGCCGGGCGCGAGCGCGGCGCCGCCGCTGCCTTCCTCGTAGTCGGCGTCGCCCTCGGCGTCCGAGGTGACCGGAGGGGTCGGCCTCTTGGCCTTCTTCTTCTTCTTGGGCTGCGAGTTGGACTCGGCAATGCACTCGGGCTCCTCCGAGTAGGAGGAGGTGGAGGAGAACATGGGCGTCGGCACCAGGATGGTGGCCTCGGGCGCGGGCACGGCGGCGCGGATGGCAGCGGGGAACGCGGAGGCGCGGGACCGCTTGCTGCGCGCGCGCGCCGGGATGACGAGCACCGGCGGCTCCGGGCGCGGCGACAGCGGCACGGACCACGGGCGGCCGCTCCCGGAGAAGGACTCCGAGGAGGAGGACGCCGATGAGGACGTCGACGACGCCGAGGAGCCCCCGCTGTTGTTGTTCATGTTCATGTTGGCATTGTTGGCGCCGCCGTCCTCGAGGACGGAGGTGGGGCTGGAGCTGCGGAAGAGCGCGTCCTCCATCTTGTCGGGCAGCACGACGCCGGCGTTGGCCGAGAGCGCGGAGGCCCTGATGATGGGCGCGGCGCAGGCGAAGGCCGGCTCGTGCGGGATGGAGGTGTCGTCGAACAGCCCTGACAGCCATTCGAGCTGCGCCATGTCCATGTCAAGCTCGTCGCACTGCAAACAAAAAGCATGTCAGAAACACGCACACTCCCAGGCCACTGCGACGCCATTACTTTTTTTTCTTCCCATTCGAATAGACTACTGTTCAATCAGTAAAGCAAACGTCGACACTGCGGTCCATTCGCGTCGGTACGTCCGGGCCGGGCTGGCCCACGGTGATGGGTTTAATTTGCTGTTGCGTAAAGGGGAGGGGAGAAAAAGGTGGGCTGGCGGGCTACTGGTAGGACTGGACTGGCGGTACTGCTCACTGGATGGAGTAGTTGCTCAGTTGTTGTTGGGCTAGCTAACTACCGAAAGCGATGGGCCCCCGGTACGTAACATGACCGGGCCCCCGCACCCCCATCCCCCCACCGGTAAATAGAAAAGAAAATCTATGGAGTATGGAGTAACTTTGGTCACGGCCTCCCCTCATGCCACCGACACCTCCACCTCCACGGCGTGCGCCCGCCCATGACCGAACCACCCCGGCCATTCACGCCGGTGCGGTGCGGTGCAGTGCGCCGGCCGTCGGTTCGCTTGATTGTCCGTTCCCCCCCGCTCCTCGCGCCCGGACAACACGGCAGCCGTGTGGAGTCAGAGTCACCTCCGCCCCCTTCCATGTGACCACTAATGGCGGTGTGCG
Source organism: Triticum aestivum (assembly GCF_018294505.1). Classification (NCBI taxonomy): domain Eukaryota; kingdom Viridiplantae; phylum Streptophyta; class Magnoliopsida; order Poales; family Poaceae; genus Triticum; species Triticum aestivum. Next base: position 695,270,473 of record NC_057810.1, on the reverse strand, counting down.
GTGTGCGCCGTGCGGTGCGTGCTGTTCTTTTTTTTTTTGGCGGTGTGCGCCGCGTGATTGCCGCCCAGCTGATTCGAACTTTTGAATTTCGAACCCTCTGGAGGCAGGCAGGGGTAAGAGAAAAAAAAAATGATGAGATTGATTTTTTCGAAACTGCCGTGCGCGACCGACAGGGGCGGTTCGTCGGCTAGGTCAGGCAGGCAGGCAGGCACGTATCCGCTCCTCCTTAAAATCGGCCGTACGCGGGAGTCGGCAACCACCCAACCAACCGTGCCCGCGCTGGCACGCACGCCGCCGACGAACTGAACAAACGGAACGAGGAAAAAAACAATTACTCACCGTGCCAATGTGGGTGTCTCCGAGGGCGCCGAGGAAGGCCGCGGAGTGGTCCCCGGCGGGCAACGGCGGCGGGGGCACCAAGAGCGACGCCGCCTGCTGCTGCTGCTGCTCCAGCGAGGTCGGCGCCGGCGGGGGCGCGCCGCCGGCGAGGACGCGCGCGGCGAGGGGGCTGTCAGGCACCGGCGCGTCGAGGAGCAGCACGTCCGCCGCCGAGTCCTCCTTGGGGAAGTCGAGCAGGTCCTCGATGTGGTCGAACAGGCCGCCGCACGTCGCCTCCAGCAGGCTCTGCTCGTGCTCCCTCATCATCTCCTCCATGAACCGCCCGCTCGCCATCGCCTCCTCAATCTCAATCCCAATCTCCTCAACCTCTGACTTCCTTCCTGCGTTACTCTGCGACCAAAGCACAATCGGGAGAGGCAAGTATAAATACACGGCCGGGATTAATGCCAGGGGAGGAAGATCGTAAATTTGGATATGCACGCATTAATCGGCATCCAAAGGTAAAGCAGCAGCCGCGGGCAATACAATACATGGCACCAAATTAAGACAAAGGCGGATTACACACCTAATATCACGATATCAATTTTCGTCCCGCAAACGGACGCGACGCTAATCGGGCCTATCTATCTATATCTATCTGTAATACTACCAGAACGCGATCTCCTCCTCTGAGCTGTAAAACAAACAAACATATTTGTAAACAAACGGGTCCGGCCGAAGGATATATATCTTCTGTGAACGGAACGAGGCTCCTTTTTCAAAGTGACGGCAGCGAGCGTGGGGCCCGCGTGTGTATGCGGTGCATGATGGGCCGGGCCCGCCCCGCGCCCCATGTGAGACGCGCATGTGACGCGCGGGTTCTCCATTTTTCTTTTTCTTTATTCCGAAGCAAAGGCGCCCATACAGGTGGCGTACGTACATACAACGAAAAAAAGATGGCGAGAAAAAATCAAGGGGGCGGTTGTTTCATGTTTGGTCCGGGTTGGTAAAAGTCAAACGCGGCCAGCACAAGGAATTTGTCAATTATAGGAGTGACGGGGCCCGCTGACGTGGCGGCAGGCCATTGGGCGGGACGCGTCACTGGCGTGCCATGTGGGAGCAGAGGACGCGTCAATCGGAAGCCGCCCTGGCCCCCTCGGTAAAGCGGCTAATTATAATTAACGCCCCGCCATCCCGGTGGAAACACCGAGGAATTCGCTTCCATTTGCCCGATCCGATCGCGTTCACCGTACGGATCAAACAAAGGGAATCTCGCCGGGCGAAGCGCAAGGAATCTCCCGGCTCTGCGTTTTCACTGCCCCACGCGTTTTTTTTTTACTATTTTCGTTCGTTTTCACATCGAATTTGAATTTGCATATTTTTTTTACCCTTGGATGCCCTGGGTTTCCTTCCAGAGGGGGAATCCAGGCTGGAGGAGGGGCGAAAGTAGAAAAAAACAAAAAAGGCTGGGCCGGGGCACAATGGAGGGGGAATACCGTGGCAGGGCATCCCATCCGTTCGTTCGCCCATTCAATTTCTATCCATATCAGGGCACAGTAGCCCAGCCGCCGTGACGTCGTCGGCCGGAAGGAAATTTCCCCTTCTATCATTGAGACGAACAACTTGACCAAATGGGCTGGGAACTTTCAATTTTTGAAAAAAACAACAAATGAGCCCCAAAAATGGACTGGGGACCTTCTGGCTTGTACAAGGAAGAAGTCCAAACTTGTTGCAATTTTTGAAAAAATCCGGAAGTGGTGCGATTTTTCCGCTTGTCATTCGTCCTTTCTTCTTTCCCGGAAAGAAGATGAATGAGCTGGTGTGTGTCAGAAACACGGAATGATCGAATATGAATACGGCTGGCTGCGCGGCACATGGCCGCGCGCCAGGCAGGGTGGTGCCACAAATGGCAATTTCAAACGCAAAAACGGTCCCAAGGACGAAAGCATGAAGGCTTCTGAATTTGAATTTGAATTCTTCTGATAGCATCTTCTTCATTTTTTACCCTTTTCCCCATCATTTTGAGTGAGAAGAAACGACTGGTTTGCACACACAAACTGGAACGGGAAGGGGAATATATGCACCGCCGTCGGCGATTGATTGACTCACCTGTAAACTCCTCTGTTTCCTCCAACCGATCGATCTTCCTTCCTCCTTTCCGGTGGGCTTGCTTTGGTATGAAAACTGAAGAAAGAAAGAACTCCTCTCGACCTATCTGCTGCTGGTGCTGATCAAGAAGAAGCTGGCTGCTAGCTATATGTGTAAACAAGGGACTAAGTCTAGCTAGCTATCCTAGTTCTCCTCCTGCATGAGCATGGCTGTGGTAGCTTTGGGTGTAGTCCGAGGGAGAGGTAGGAGAAAGCTGCTGCTGCCTTATTTGCGCCAGCTGAAATTATATGGAGAGGCACCGTACCGCACCGCACCGTACTGCTAAGAGAGAGGAGGGCGGGGTGGAAATACGGGGAGCTATATAGGTGGAGGTAAATGGAAAGGGGGGGAGTGAGGGGGAGGTGCGTGCTCTGCACTGGCCTGGTCGGTGGGATTCAATTCAATTCGAACCCCCCTCCCTCTCTCCTTCTCTCTCTCTGTGTGAGTTGAACCGAGGAAGAAGAAGAGGATGAAAGCTAGCACATGAAGAGAGAGAGAGAGAGGAGTATATTATACTACTCCTAGTAGAGAGCAGGCAGGCTGGAGCGGGGTGCGGAGGGGATTAAGTTATTGGTGGAGAACGTGACGGGTGGAAGGTAAACTAAACCCAGCAGCAGCTCCTTTGACGCCAGATCGTCTGAGCGGCAGAAAAAGAAGGTGTTTTGGGGTCTCCGTCTGTGGGGGGTTTGCGGTTGCAGTTGTAGGGTTTTGAAACGTTGGAGGGCAGGCAGGAAGAGAGTGGAGATCCACTACGTCGCCCGATTCACTTGCACACGACACGGCTGACTTATCGGCACACCCCACGCGCGCACACACGGCCGGGGATGGAGGAAGACGAAAGGGACGTCGTCGTAGTAGTGCCATGGTGGTAGGGTATATGCGTGCGCCGAGCTGGACGAACACGACGACGGACGGGCCAGGCTCGTGCGAACAGCTAGCCCGGCCCGCCGGAGACCCAGCCTGCAGTGCAGCTGGTGTTTTTACTGCGTGCGGGATACAGGACGACCGGGTAGCCCGTCCGTCCGTTGTAATATTCCGTCGTCCAACGGATTTGTACCGGTACTGCTACTACTAATCGTACGGCTTACGGGTGCGGTTAGGGGAGCGGTAATTAGCAGCGACGACGACGACCGGTAGCAGTAGCAGCGACGATGACCGGTAGCAGTAGCAGCGGCAGTAAGTGGTGGAGGGGGTCACACGGTAGGTGAACCCTCTGCCCTCGCTGCTAGCTGTCCTCGCCCTCCCTTTCCTGTCGTGACGTTGAAGTTTCCTCCCCTGCCACTTTCTCTTTTTTTTTTCCTTCGCCACCAACAAAAACAAAAAAACCCGCGGAGAATGCTACCGGTACCGGTGAAACGCCACCTCAGATTTCCTGAGATTTTTCATCCCGTCCATGGACCTACCCTACCCTACCCTGTATGTCCGTGCCTCTGCACTGTGCGTACACATGGCGTTGCACCTCTTGATTGCGTGGCACGGGGCGAGGCCCAGAGGGACGGCCGCAGCACCACCGTGGAACCGGAGCGGTGGACCTCGCTGTCAGTCACGGACGCACGGACTTTTCGCCCTCATGTTCCACGCACGCCGCGGTCTGGCCGACGACGGCCACGGCTTCCTCCCTTGGACTGCGCGCTCGCCGCGGGTAGAAGGAAGGAAGAATCGCCGGCCGCAGGCAGTGGCAGCTAGCACACGGCGGCCGCCGCTAGCATCCAGACGCGTCGCGGTTAGTGGAACCATCGCCTCTGCCTGCCTAAAAATCGGCAGCCGCGCGCTCTCACATTGACCGCGGCAACCGACTGGCACGCGCTCCCGGGCACCGGTCGCTGACCCGTATCCTGTACGCATCCCGCCCGTACGTACATACGCACGAGCCGGATGCGTGAGAGGGCAGAGGCGGCTACGTGCCCCGCATCCCTTCCTTCCTTGCGTCGGTCTCGGTTCGGTCGCCGCTGGGCCGGCCGTGCAGGCTCGCCTGCGCCTGCGCCTGCGGAATTGGCTCCGGGGATTGGGACGTGAGAGGGACGCGGGCCAGTTTTTTGCGCCAGTTTTTCTCGCTGCCCGGACGACGACGCGTTGACCCGCGAACGCCGGCTGGACGGGTGGATTCGAAACTTTCGTCCAATTCGCTTCACGAATTTCCCTGCCTACTTGGCCAAACTCGATCGATCGCATCGCCTGCATGGCGTGTTGCCTAACCCATCCATGGCCACCTGGTTGGTTAGCTGTACGGTTCGTCTCAACTCATCCATCCGTCGATCGAACTTTACCGAACTTGGTTAACTAAGACACCTCCAGTGTTACCACTAGCATGGATTGATAATGGATGAGTAGAAAAATGCTACTACTAGCACGCATGTGGTAACACATAGCACTGGCCAATGGTTGGTTAATGGCCTCCCCTAATCTAATATTATCCTGACGAATCGATCGGATCAAGCGAGTCGCTCGCCGGGTCGATGGACCGTGCTACTACTAGCTGGAGCAGCAGTATTATTCATTCATGCGCGCGGGTGGGCGCTAAACAAAGCCCCGTCCTGCACACGCGATTAAATCGCGTCGCACCAGAGAGAAGGATCAAGCGTGAGATTAATCTCCGGAAAAGGGGAAAGCGGGGCGAGGGAGGAGTAAAGTGACCGCACAACCGATGGTTGTTCGGGCCTCGCTGCACCCGCAAATCATATGACCGGGCCCACGCCGCCAGTCCCACCACCGCTCGTGTGTGCCATGCATGTGTGTAAGAAAAAAAATGGTGCTGGCCACCGACGGCCGGATGGTGTTTGTGCGCAGCGCAGCAAAGCGGGGTGAGGATGTGACGGGTCGATCAGCTGGTTAACATCAGGCGGCGCGCGCGCGCGAACCAACCCGTCGACCCAACCGCCGGTTCCTTCTCGTCCATCATCCTTCCGTCGCCCGTCACTTGGGTCGATCGATCGATAGCAACAGTCCGTCTCTCGTGTCATTTCATGGGTTTCTAGAACGATGGATCTCCTCCATGTCCGTTGCCCTTCTCCCTCCCTCCCTTTGCATACAAACTAGCAGCACGACGTACAAAAGTTGTCGTGGAACGGAGGAGGCTAAAATCGACCGGTGTGGTACAACATGGCTGGCGCCGGTACGACGTACGCACTGCACATGTTGTCTAGGTCGCCATGCATCAACAGGGCTGGGCGGACCGACAGGGATTGATTACGTTTGGTTTAGTTGCGCACCAGCTTACAGGACGGGACGGGACCATGGGACGGATCGTGCATGCCAATGGCATTGCCAGGGGGCCGGCCGGGAGCTCGCTCCATCGTGGTTAACTACCCGTTTGGTGCGTAGCACTAGGGGCAGCCAACAAACAAAGTGCCCTCCTACTCTAGACCCGTACGGTTTCCACGTGGCCAAGTGGATCATGCCGTCGCCATTGCCACCCATCGGCCTATCGATCGATCCACCAGCATGCACATGCGCGCGTCCTGTCCTCGCCCTCTCGGCAGCCCCTGCTCTGCTCCTCTGCGCAGGGGAGCTCGTACAAATCACTGGCGCTACAGTGCCGGGACACGTACTTAATTAGCCATGTAATAATTATTGGCATGGTAAATCTGGATTGCCTCCATCGACCAGGGATGCCGTAGTGGGAGGGAGAAGCGACAAGGAGCACCGGGATCTCTGACAGCCCCGGGCTATACAACTCCTCCGGCCCTGCGCCGATCCCGAGGCGGGGCTGTGGCGAATTATGATTGCTGAACATGCCCCTTGTGCTGCGCAGTTTAACTAACTACCACTCCTCCTAACTAATAAAGTTGTCACAGTGAGTGAGCGGGCAGGCCAATCATTCATTCAATGTACTGTGCTCGCCCATGGAAGATTCTGCCCGTAAGCGAGAGCATTTTAGGCGGAGAAAGAAACGTAATAAGTCGGTGAGGCGTACTGGTGCCTCCCTTTCCCGGTACTTGGAACTTTTTGACTAAACACACGGTTAATCGGCGATCATTTACGAGTGGATTAGGAAGAAAATCAAAAGGACATATGATCGACGGATGCACAATGGGATTTTTTGTAAAAATGTCTACCACTCTCTTCGATTCATATCAATTGCCGCTGATTTAGTACATTTAATGAGGATCAGAGAGAGTATCTTCGATTCGATTTGTAAAAAAAATTACAGAAAGGATTGGATTTGTAAGTTACAAATTAAGAATTCATTTCATTTTTTTTTGATAATTATGCATGTTATTGACAGAATTAATGAGGAGCTACCTATTAAGTACTAGTATGAAATTAAGGGGAACCCACCGGGCACTGGCAGGACAAGGCCATGTGTCCGGGCCATATAATAGGGGTGGTGCACTGGTGCTCCACACCAAGCAAGCAAGCTAGCAACGCGGTCGATCGATCGATCGATCCAACCACCGGCCGGGTAAGAGGAGTAACATGGGATTAGCTGGTAATTAACGTGCACTCTCATGGCCTCATCCTCATCTATCCATGCGCCCGTGGCCGGCGAGATCGATCGGGGTGAGGCGAGCGGGAACAAACACGCTCCGGGCATCATGTTACGCATCTTGGTGCTACCTCACGCGATCGACGGATCGATGGATCGGGCCATTTTATTATTTTACGACTGCATCAGTCGCTAGCGAGCTAGCTTTGCATATTATACGCGCCCAAAGCGCATCTCAGATCGAGCGCGCATCTCTAAAGTTATTCTACCACGCACCGGCACAGCGAGGCCAGCGTTGCACCCGTTGATTAGATGATGGGGAAAATGTTACATCAGGTTTCACTGTCACTGTGATAGTAAGAAAGAGTAGAGACACGGGAAAGAATTTCGATCGTTTTTTTCATGCCGCGCGAGGACAAAAGGTAAATAGTGATGACGTGTGTGTGTGTGTGTTGTAACCACCATGACAAGAGACATCCTAACAGATTGCCTACATTTTTTTCCTTTTGATTTCATTGTGAAGCAATTGTCGTTTCTGATTTTTACTGTTGGAGCGGGCGGCCAGAAGAAATTTTTTTTTGTCGGGGAGAGATGAAGTGGATGTTTCGTAGAAACTAAGCATGCGCGCACTTCGCACATGGGTGAAGGTTAAAGACAAACCGGCCCAAAATGCATGCATCATGGCTTCATACTCACACCACCCAATCGCGCGCGCTTTAGTTCGAATGGAGCAGACACCGAGGAGATAAAAAACATAGCACATGCATCAACCGGCCTCTCACTTGAGCTGGAGTAGTAGTAACTCTAATCACCCTGACACTGATGGATGGATGTATATACTTCCTGATTCCTATACGTACAAAGGTACAAGTGGGTAAAATATTTAGTCAAATCAGAATTGTATATATATATACTGTTAATTAATTATGTGATCTTTATTATTGATAATAAATAATATCATGTCCCACCTCCGGCCGGACGACGGATGAGCATGAGCGTGCATGTGGTGCAAGCTCAGCATGGCGCCGTGGTTGGTTGGCTGCCCGGTCGCTGGCTACCTGGTTGCATGAGGCAGGGTGCGTGCGTGGATGCTCATCCGTCTCGCCACCTCGATCGGCTCCATGTTGCCGTGGTCAGCGAGTGCATACTCCCTGCACAACATTGATACAGTCCGAGGGCGGTTCAAAGGCGATCATGCATGGCATGTGCTCATCACTGTGCACAGCTTCCCTCTATTATACGCCAACCCATACGCCACTTGTAGTTACCTATGGCTGCATTGACCGGAGCCTGATTGCCTCGAGCATATACTTAATTGCCTTGGACTAACAACCCGAGAAAATACTCCTAGTAGTACTCCTTACCAAGTCGCCTTGCGAAGGGGTTTAAATGACTGTAATTATCATGGTGTCAGCGTGTGTTTACGTATTACGAGGAGGATTCGAGAGGTTGACCCTGGTAGTAAATGAGTGACGGGATCCGATGTTTATTACTCCGTCAAACACACACACACACACACACAAGGTTGAAGCGGTAACTAAATTCGCGCGTCGCACGAACCTTCCTCTTGCTGCCATTGCCATGTGATGCAGGCACGTCAAGTGGATCGTGCTCGCTTTGCTTTCTTTACCAGTTCCTTTCCCTTTCATTTCATTCTAGTGTGATTTCTTTCGATTTTATCCAACTTTGAACAGGGTCTACATTAATTCTTATAATTTCTTTCTTTCGAGTTTGATGTGCCCGGTCTCTTTTGGGCTAAGCCAGGTCGATCGTGTGTGTATTCTAATGGTCTTATTTTGACCGTATATACTAGCGTGTACAGCTGGGATCTAGCAGAGGTTTATTTGGGCTTTCCTTTTTCTTTTCTGGAAAGGATGCATAGCTTGAGAAGGAAGTGATCCAGCACCAACTTGAGCCGAGGTTTCGGACTCTGCCGCGGGAGGGACCACAAAGGGTTTCCATACTCGGCGTGGGACAAGGTGTGTAACTGGCATGGAGCTCAGGACTTCATTGGATGGGAATTTTGGCAGATGTCAGCCACTATCGCGTGCCTTGCAGCCTAGAAGGTTCTATTTGTGGGATCCACGGCAGCAACAACGCGGATACCAGTTTGGGAACACTCGGTGTTTAAGGAAATGCATGGCTTGTCCTATAAACTGATAACGGACTGACTCGTACGTCACCCATGGCCAGATTGTGATCTTTGTCATCTTGCAAGCGAGGACCAGAAATAGTGGTAGTGTTTTTTACAAATATGTGTTTGAATGAACACAAGAGCTTTGCGAGAATTTTGACGAGTTTAGCTTGGTGTTCACGACGAGGGAAGCAAATGAACTAGCACGTCTCTGCGCAAAACAGTGTAACTCCTCTAGGAGGCGATGTTTGCGAACTAATTACACCCCATCCTTCCTTGCGGTCCGTGTAATGAAGGAGTGTAATCCCGCTATATGATCAATAAAGCTCTTGATTCTCAAATAAAAGAAGATGTGTGTCTAATAAAATAAGAACATAAGCCACCGTTCAAAGTTTGATAAAATCTACACTACGTGTATTGTCGTCAATTAGCAACGTCATTGTAGAAATGTTCTTTGTTTTTGGTTATGTTTTCCTCTTTGAGAAACTCTGAACGGGCGGAATGCCTATATTCTTAGAGTCGCGTTATGCCTTGGTCATTGTTGCAAATTTTAGAAAGAAAACGGCAAATTGAGTCCAAGCAGGAGCCAAGAATTCGAGTAATGTTCTCCAATGAGAGCATCCTTGTATTTTTTGTCACATGGATATTCGCATGAAAAACTCAGTTGCAATCCGATACCAATATTTGTTGGACAGGAGACTTACTCGCGTTCTTTGGCATGCTGAGAAAAGGAGAGTACATGAAAATTCAAGAGAACTAAATCAAGTTCATCGTAAATCAGTCCCAAGAGAGAGAAAAAATTCTACTCATTCCATCCCAAAATGTAACTCCTAATTGGTTTATTCCCAAGTAAACAAAATATTGGCCAAGTTTAGTAAAGAAAATGCAAACACTTAGAAAACAAAGTCAATATAAATAAATAATCATGAAACAAATATATCTATAAACCCAACCAAACTTGTTTTTGGCGGAAATAAACCCAATCAAACTTAAGAAGTATTGACTTGGAGAAAACAAGTAGGACCTATGTTTTGACATGGAGTATGTTCCGTCATGCTAACCTTAGATGCCAAAAGCTTTGGGTGGGAGTTAAAAGCAATTGGACAAACTCACAACCGAGATCGAAGTTCTCATGGCTTAAATCTAAGTGCAGCATGTTTTGTCTTCCCTATTTATGTTCTCTTAAGAAATGAGTTGGTTGCTCCAAGCTTGTCGACTTTTTCTGACCCTCTCGTGTCAGATGAGGAGGAGGATGCCAAACATGATGGCAAGCTTATCTCCCATCTGGTTAATGATACGGTGGAAGTAGACTTGGATGATACTGTATGCGATACCATGCTATGTGAGCTTATCGCGTCGGTAGGAAAAAACAAGTCTACTTCAACGAACAAAAGAGGGCCATTGTTTCTAAATTTAATAATAGTTCATCATGAGAGATATGTTTTGGAATATTAGAGATCTTGGAGACTTGGCTAAGCAAAAGCACATTGTCGATTGTGTAAGGGACAATGCGTTGGCCTTGGTAGCCATAATTGAGCTGGATAAACATGACTTCTAGAAACGTGATTTATGTCACTTTTCATGTGGCTATGATTATGTATTGCATGTATTACCCCCGCCCGGGAGTAAGAGGTTGGGTGGAATTTTCTTGGCATCCACTTGACATCCTTGGAAATTTTTTCCACGTCGAACGGTGAATATCAAATTAACTTTCACCCTCAAACAAGTCCAACAACTTTTATGCAGCCTGGTGGTCGTGTATATATGGCGCCGCTCAAGACAAGTTTAAGCGTGCCTTTCTTTAGAAACTTGTTAATACCTGTTGGGATAATCCTCATCCCATATTAATTGTGTGTGTGTTGTGGGGGGGGGGGTGTCAACATGCTTTGGTATCAACAGGAAAAAACAATGACCGATTTGACACTTGTTGATCACCTTTTATCTTCAATGTTGTAATTGTCAGCTTAGATATCGTTGACAGTTCACTTAGGCCAATAACCGGTCAGTTTTTGCTTTAGAAAAAACTTGTCTGGGTACTACCAGCCACCGATTGGGAACATACATTTTGACTTTCTTTGGTATGTGCACTTGAGAGAATTGAGGCCTTTATTGATCAACTGATTTTGGCTAAACCACTCCAAGTTGTAACCGTCCACACTTCAAGTTAGAACTGG
>NC_057810.1:695165963-695258935 GCF_018294505.1 Triticum aestivum | reverse complement strand
AAATATCGAGCGCGCCCTGCGACGTTTCCTTCGTGGATGGGTAAACACACCGTCGGTATGTTTAAAAGAAAAGTTGTGGTTGCCTACCTTGATAAAACTATGGAGATGAGGCCCTTTCCACTATTGAGGTTGAGCCAAAAATCCAACTAAATGAGCAGATTGCCCGCCTTTTACGCGAGGAAGGGTTCAAATGGTACCAACGATCAAAGGCTCCGATCCTGGTTCAAGGAGATGACAATACAAAACACTTCCATATGCTAGCCAATGGCATACATAAAAAGACTCGGTTCTTTGCTCTAGACCAGGATGAGGGCCATATCGATGGGGGCGTCTCACTCAGAAATTTTATTACTAATTATTACAAAGACTTTTTTGGTCTTTCACTTTAAAGTTCATTTTTGCTGGATGAGTATATTACTCATGACACCACTCAAGTCTCAGAGGTGAAAAATGAGTATTTAATTGCTCTTTTCTCTCACGAGGAAATTCATGTCATAGTGTCTCAAATACAATACAACAAGGCTCCAGGGCGGACAATTTTTTGGCGGAGTTTAATAATTTTTTTCTGAGAAGTGATATAGGTGGACTTGGTATAGTTGTTTAACCAACTGCATACAAAAAACCTTGACATTGCCCATTTAAAATTTGAAGAAATTATTCTTCTGGCCAAGACTAAAGATATAAGTCGTATTCAGCAATATCGACTGATCTACCTCCTAAATGCCAATTTTGAAATCTTTACGAGGACTATCACTAAACGGATGAATGGGGTGACTAACCATGCGGTACGCCTCACTCAAACAACATTCATGCAAGGTTGTAACATACTTGATGGAGTTTTTGTGTTGCATGAAACTATACACGATCTTCACCAGAAAAAATTAAGTAGAGTCATCTTAAAAATTGACTTGGAAAAAGCATACGATAAAGCCAAGTGGCCATTTCTTTTGCAAACTCTCCACATGAAGGGGTTCTGGCCAAAATGGTGTTGATGGGTTGAGAGTTTCGTCTCTTGAGATAGTGTGACCATCAAAGTCAATGATGATACTGGTTGTTATTTCTAGACTCAAGTCCTTGCCCAGGGGACCTTCACTCCCCTATTTTGTTCAACATTGTAGTGGACATGTTAATTATTCTTATTGAATGGGCTAAAGTTGCCAGTAAAATTAGCGGTCTAATTCCTCACTTAATAGAAGATGTCTTTTCCATTCTACAGTATGTGTATGACACCATAATTTTTATGAATGGCGAACTCAATAAAGCAAGAAACCTCAAACTCTTATTGTGTGCTTTTGAGGAGTTTCCGGTCTTAAAAATAATTTCCCATTAGAGTGAACTTTCCGCTTTGGTAAAGGTACGGATTTGGCATCTAATTATGCTGAGATTTTTTGGCCGCCAACTCGGCCATTGCCCTATTCAGCGCATTTAGCGACACCAAAAATATGGAAAAAATGGGAGGTTCCCTATTCCGTACCTGGGTATTCCGATTCACCATCGGTGCATAACTATAGCTGAGTGAAAATATGCAAAAGAGAGACTTGAGAAATGGTTCGACAGTTGGAAGGCCAAACTCTAGTCTTGTGCGGGGCGATTGGTTTTGATGAATTTTGTCCTAAGCAATATGGTTTATACATGTTGTCCTTCTTCCACTTCCAAAAGGGGTTCTACAGAGATTTGACTACTTCATATCCATTTTTGGTAGCATGATAGCAAATCAAAGAAGTACCGGCTAGCTAGATGGAATGTGTTATGGCGGCCTAAAAGTCAAGGGGGTCTTGGAATCCAAGGTCTTGAGATAAAAAAACATAGCCCCTCTGAGTAAATGGGTATATAAACTACTCACTGAAAATGGAGTGTGGCATGAAATCATTCATAAGATGTATGTGGGTTTGAAAGTCATTTCTCAACTACCCTAGAGATCCGGCGATTCACATTTTTGGTATTGGCATGATGAAGACCAACGAATTCTCTTTCCAATTTGGCACCTTCTCGGTTAAGGATGGTTCTAAGGTTAGATTGGCGGGTTGACACAGGTGCCAACATTCATGTGTGTGTGTTGATTTGCCTTTGTTTTGTTCTTACTCGGTCGCTAGAGATGGCTCTGTCCTAATGGGAAGTGGCTCGCATCCTTCTATTAATGGTGTTAGCACGGTAGATCTGAAGTTTACTTTGGGAAAATCAAGCAACTGAAGAACATGCAATATGTTGCCGCTATCAAGAATAATCTCATTAGTGCCTCTCTTCTATGTTAAGAAAGTCTTAAGTTCGTACTAGACCCGATAAAGTAGTCATATCAAGATATGGACTGTTTGTTGGAAAATGATATGAATGAGGAGGTTTGTTCCACCTTTCACTAGTAGATTTCTGTAATAAAGTCATGAACCATATTCATTCTAGCATGAACAAATATGAGGTTTGGCACTCACATCTTTGTCGGGTTAACTTTGATTTTATGACACGGCCAACCAAGATGAATTTAATCTAGAGTTTCACTTTAACCAAAGTCCCTAAGTGCCATGCGTGTATGCAAGCTAAGAAACCTAGCAAGCCTCACAAGGCTACATAGGAGAGGCACTTGGCATCATTAGAGCTGATATGTCTCCAACGTATCTATAATTTCTAATTGTTCCATGCTATTAAATTATCAATCTTGGATGTTTTATATACTTTACTAGCAACTTTATATCATCTTTTGGGACTAACCTATTGACATAGTGGCCAGTGCTAGTTGTTGTTTTTTGCTTGTTTTTTACTTCGTAGAATATCAATACCAAATGAATCCCAAATGCATCAAAACTTTTTGAAGATTTTTTCTTCCCAGAAGACACCCAGGGAGCCAAAGGAGCACACAGAAGGAGGCCCGTGGGGTCCACTAGGCACCAGGACGCGATAGGGGGCCCAAGCACACCCTGGTGGGTAGTGGAGCCCATGGGAACCTTCTCCACCAACTTACACCTCTATAAATAGTTAAATACTCTAAAATCCTCAAAACCCTAGGGGGGTCGACAAAATACTTTTCTGTTGGAGATCGTTGCAGAAAATAAAAAATTTCTACGCATCACCAAGATCAATCTATGGAGTCATCTAGCAACGAGAGAGATAGGAGTGCATCTACATACCCTTGTAGATCGCGAGCGGAAGCGTTCAAGAGAACGGGGTTGATGGAGTCGTACTCGTCGTGATCCAAATCACCGAAGATCCTAGTGCTGAATGGACGGCACCTCCGCGTTCAACACACGTACGGAGCGGAGACGTCTCCCGCGCCTTGATCCAGCAAGGAGGAGGGAGAGGTTGAGGAAGAGAGCTCCCACAGCAGCACGACGGCGTGGTGGTGATGGAGAGGCAGCACTCCGGCAGGGCTTCGCCAAGCTTCTGCGAAGGAGGAGAGGTGTTGGGGAGAGGAGGGGCTGCACCTTGGAGTTGTGTGTGCAGCCCTCCCCTCGCCCCTCTATTTATAGGGGGAGGAGGAAGGGGGCCGGACCCCTCTAGATGAGATCTAGAGGGGGGAGGGACTTGCCCCCCAAGCAAGGGGGCGCCCCCCTTAGGGTTTCCCCCCAACCCTAGGCACATGGGCCCAAGGGGGATGCACCCAGCCCACTAGGGGCTGGTTCCCTTCCCTCCACGGCCCATGAGGCCCTCCGGGAGAGGTGGCCCCTCCTAGTGGACCCCCGGAACCCATCCGGTGGCCCCGGTACAATACGGTGGCCCTGGTACAATACCGGTATGACCCCAAAACTTTCCGGTGACCGTATTACAACTTCCCATATATAAATCTTCACCTCCAGACCATTCCGGAACTCCTCGTGACGTCTAGGATCTCATCCGGGACTCCGAACAACATTCAGTAATCACATACAAGTCTTCCTAATAACCCTAGCGTTACCAAACCTTAAGTGTGTAGACCATACAGGTTCGGGAATCATGCAGACATGATCGAGACAGCTCTCCGTCCAATAACCAACAGCGGGATCTGGATACCCATGTTGGTTCCCACATGTTCCACGACGATCTCATTGGATGAACCACGATGTCGAGGATTCAAGTAATCCCGTATACAATTCCCTTTGTCAATCGGTACGTTACTTGCCCGAGATCCGATCGTCGGTATCCCAATACCTCGTTCAATCTCGTTACCGGCAAGTCACTTTAATCGTTACGCAATGCATGATCCCGTGACCAACCACTTGGTCACATTGAGCTCATTATGATGATGCATTACCGAGTGGGCCCAGAGATACCTCTCCGTCATACGGAGTGACAAATCCCAGTCTTGATTCGTGCCAACCCAACAGACACTTTCAGAGATACCTATAGTGTGCCTTTATAGTCACCCAGTTACGTTGTGACGTTTGGTACACCCAAAGCACTCCTACGGTATCCGGGAGTTACACAATCTCATGGTCTAAGAAACTGATACTTGACATTAGAAAAGCTTTAGCAAACGAACTACACGATCTTGTGCTATGCTTAGGATTGGGTCTTGTCCATCACATGATTCTCCTAATGATGTGATCCCGTTATCAACGACATCCAATGTCCATAATCAGGAAACAATGACTATCTGTTGATCAACGAGCTAGTCAACTAGAGGCTCACTAGGGACATGTTGTGGTCTATGTATTCACACATGTATCACTGTTTCTGGTTAATACAATTATAGCATGAACAATAGACAATTATCATGAACAAGGAAATATAATAATAATCATTTTATTATTGCCTCTAGGGCATATTTCCAACAGTCTCCCACTTGTAGTAGAGTCAATAATCTAGTTACACTGTGATGAATCGAACAACCATAGAGTTCTGGTGTTGATCATGTTTTGCTTGCGGAAGAGGTTTAGTCAACGGATATGCGACATTTAGATCCGTATGCACTTTGCAAATATCTATGTCTCCATCTTGAACATTTTCACGAATGGAGTTGAAGCGACGCTTGATGTGTCTGGTCTTCTTGTGAAACCTGGGCTCCTTGGCAAGGGCAATAGCTCCAGTGTTGTCACAGAAGAGAGTGATCGGCCCCGATGCATTGGGTATAACTCCTAGGTCGGTGATGAACTCCTTCATCCAGATTGCTTCATGCACTGCCTCCGAGGCTGCCATGTACTCCGCTTCACATGTAGATCCCGCCACGACGCTCTGCTTGCTACTACACCAGCTTACTGCCCCACCATTCAAAATATACACGTATCCGGTTTGTGACTTAGAGTCATCCAGATTTGTGTCGAAGCTAGCATCGACGCAACCCTTTACGACGAGCTCTTCGTCACCTCCATAAACGAAAAACATATCCTTAGTCCTTTTCAGGTACTTCAGGATATTCTTAACCGTTGTCCAGTGTTCCATGCCGGGATTACTTTGGTGTCTTGCAACCAAACTTACGACAAGGTTTACATCAGGTCTGGTACACAACATGGCATACATAATAGACCCTATGGCCGAGGCATATGGGATGACACTCATCTTTTCTTTATCTTCTGCCGTGGTCGGGGATTGAGCTGAGCTCAATTTCACACCTTGCAACACAGGCAAGAACCCCTTCTTGGACTGGTCCATATTGAACTTCTTCAATATCTTGTCAAGGCATGTGCTTTGTGAAAGACCTATGAGGCATCTCGATCTATCTCTATAGATCTTGATGCCTAATATATAAGCAGCTTCTCCAAGGTCCTTCATTGAAAAACACTTATTGAAGTAGGCCTTTATGCTGTCCAAAAGTCCTATATCATTTCCCATCAAAAGTATGTCATCCACATATAATATGAGAAATGCTACAGAGCTCCCACTCACTTTCTTGTAAACTCAGGCTTCTCCATAAGTCTGCATAAACCCAAACGCTTTGATCATCTCATCAAAGCGAATGTTCCAACTACGAGATGCTTGCACCAGCCCATAAATGGATCGCTGGAGCTTGCATACCTTGTTAGCATTCTTAGGATCGACAAAATCTTCCGGCTGCATCATATACAGTTCTTCCTTAAGATAGCCGTTAAGGAATGCTGTTTTGACGTCCATTTGCCATATCTCATAATCATAGTATGCGGCAATTGCTAACATGATTCAGACGGACTTCAGCTTCGCTACGGGAGAGAAAGTCTCATCGTAGTCAACACCTTAAACTTGCCGATAACCCTTAGCGACAAGTCGAGCTTTATAGATGGTAACATTACCATCTGCGTCCGTCTTCTTCTTAAAGATCCATTTATTTTCTATCGCTCGCCGATCATCGGGCAAGTCTGTCAAAGTCCATACTTTGTTTTCATGCATGGATCCTATCTTGGAATTCATGGCTTCAAGCCATTTGTTGGAATCTGGGCACACCATCGCTTCTTTGTAGTTCGAAGGTTCACCGTTGTCTAACAACATGATTTCCAGGACAGGGTTGCCATACCACTCTGGTGTGGAACGTGTCCTTGTGGACCTACGAAGTTCATAGTAACTTGATCCGAAGTACCTTGATTATCATCATTAATTTCATCTCTAGTCGGTGCAGGCACCACAGGAACATCTTCCTGAGCCGCGCTGCTTACCGGTTCAAGAGGTAGTACTTCATCAAGTTCTAGTTTCCTCCCACTTACTTCCTTCGAGAGAAACTCTTTCTCCAGAAAGGACCTGTTCTTGGCAACAAAGATCTTGCCTTCGGATCTGAGGTAGAAGATGTACCCAATGGTTTCCTTAGGGTATCCTATGAAGATGCATTTTTCTGACTTGGGTTCGAGCTTTTCAGGTTGAAGTTTCTTGACATAAGCATCGCATCCCCACACTTTTAGAAACGACAGCTTAGGTTTCTTTCCAAACCATAATTCATACGGTGTCGTCTCAACGGATTTAGATGGTGCCCTATTTAAAGTGAATGAAGCTGTCTCTAAAGCATATCCCCAAAATGATAGCGGTAAATCGGTAAGAGACATCATAGACCGCACCATATCCAATAGAGTGCGATTACGACGTTCGGACACACCGTTACGCTGAGGTGTTCCAGGCGGCGTGAGTTGTGAAACAATTCCACATTTCCACAAGTGCATACCAAACTCGTGACTTAAATATTCTCCCCCACGATATGATCGTAAGAACTTTATTTTTCTGTCACGTTGATTCTCTACCTCATTCTGAAATTCCTTGAACTTTTCAAAGGTCTCAGACTTGTGTTTCATCAAGTAAACATACCCATATCTACTCAAGTCATCAGTGAGGGTGAGAACATAACGATAGCCACCGCGAGCCTCAACGCTCATTGGACCGCACACATCAGTATGTATAATTTCCAATAAGTTGGTTGCTCGCTCCATTGTTCCGGAGAACGGAGTCTTGGTCATTTTACCCATGAGGCATGGTGCACGTGTCAAATGATTCGAAATCAAGAGACTCCAAAAGTCCATCTGTATGGAGCTTCTTCATGCGTTTGACACCAATGTGACCAAGGCGGCAGTGCCACAGATATGTGGGACTATCATTATCAATCTTACATCTTTTGGTATTCACACTATGAATATGTGTAACATCACGTTCGAGATTCATTAAGAATAATCCATTGACCAGCGGGGCATGACCATAAAACATATCTCTCATATAAATAGAACAACCATTATTCTCGGATTTAAATGAGTAGCTATCTCGTATTAAATGAGATCCAGATACAATGTTCATGCTCAAAGCTGGCACTAAATAACAATTATTGAGGTTTAAAACTAACTGAGGGAGTCCTGGACTAGGGGGTGTCCGGATAGCCGAACTATCATCATCGGCCGGACTCCAAGACTATGAAGATCCAAGATTGAAGACTTCGTCCCGTGTCCGGATGGGACTTTCCTTGGCGTGGAAGGCAAGCTTGGCGATACGAATATGTAGATCTCCTACCATTGTAACCGACTCTGTGTAACCCTAGCCCTCTCCGGTGTCTATATAAACCGGATGGCTTTAGTCCATAGAACGAACAACAATCATACCATAGGCTAGCTTCTAGGGTTTAGCCTCCTTGATCTCGTGGTAGATCTACTCTTGTAATACCCACATCATCAATATCAATCAAGCAGGACGTAGGGTTTTACCTCCATCAAGAGGTCCCAAACCTGGGTAAAACATCGTGTCCCTTGTCTCCTGTTACCATCCGCCTAGACGCACAGTTCGGGACCCCCTACCCGAGATCCGCCGGTTTTGACACCGACACTAACCCCGTAGGTAAATGTAGAGGTAGCATGCCGACGGCGATCACATCGACCTTGGAACCATTCCCGACGCGCATCGTCACCTCGTCCTTCGCCAGTCTCCGCTTATTCCGCAGCTCCTGTTTTGAGTTACAAATATGAGCAACCACACCGGTATCAAATACCCAGGAGCTACTACGAGTACTGGTAAGGTACACATCAAACACATGTATATCACATATACCCAGGAACTTCACGGCTGACGTCCGCGGAGACTTGATCTTCGATGGATTCGAGCCACAGCCGAGCGCGCCGCACTGTCACGATGGGCATGATTTAGCTCTGCAGCCGGACAGTGCCCTGGAGGCCGCACACGAGTCCGCTCCAACCCTCAATTCAGAGCCGGCTGCGCAGATCAAGGACGGGTGGCTAGACACCGCCTCGGGGGCTGCAACCTCTACGGCGATGAAGCCAAATACTGACCTTATCGCTTGTGAAGCTCGTGACTCTGAGGTGCCGGACTCCTCGTCGGACTCCGAACCTCCCGCGCCCCCTCCAATCAAATCCGATTGGGCGCCGATCATGGAGTTCACCGCCGCGGACACCTTTCAACACTCACCTTTCGGCAACATCCTGAGTTTGCTAAAGTATCTCTCGTTATCAGGAGAGACCTGGCCGGACTGCGGCCAGGACGGTTGGGATGCGGACGACGAAGAAATTCAAGGCCCACCCACCACCCACTTAGTAGCCATTGTCGGTGATCTAACCGACATGCTAGACTTCGACTCCGAAGACATCGACGGTATGGATGACGATGCCGGAGACGACCAAGAACCAGCGCCTACTGGGCACTGGAAAGCCACCTCAACTTACGACGTATACATGGTGGATACACCAAAGGGAAGCGATAACGAGGAACAACGGGACATGGCGAAGGACAACTCCCCCGACAAACAACCAAAACGACGACGCAAGCGCCGCCCGAAGTCCCGCCTCGATAACAATGGCACCCATGCTGACCCAGCCTTAGAGCAGGGCGAAGTAGTGGACGACGAACATGCCACCAAGCAACCATCCGAACAGGATGAATTGGACAAGCAACACATCCCCGGCGAAAACAACAGTCCAGACGATCTCACGCCGGACACATCATCGGGGCATAAGAACCTTCATAAAAGGCTCGTTACCACTACAAGAAGTTTGAAGAAGCAAAAGCGGAAGATCAAAACAGCGGAGGACGCACTCAGAATGAGATGGAGCAAAGTACTCAATACCGCAGATAAATACGGCGATAGTCACCAGGCAAAGAGCTACCCGAAGCGCAAGCTGTTGCCCGAATTTGACGAGGAGGCCTTAGAGCCCCCACAGTCAAAAAAGAAAGAGGCCGCCTGGCCGGATAGACGACCAGATGACAGGCTAAGAGCGACAAGCGGCGCCGCACACAAGCCGGCACACGATCCACATAAGGATCCTCGCAAAAAGGATGGCCCGGTCAGGTCCATCTATGGGCCAAAAAAGAAGACTCCAGGGATCAACACAACCCGCCGAGTGTTTGAAGACAACGACACACCTAAATACAGGGGCGCCGCACACCCACTATGTTTCACCGATGAGGTACTGGATCATGAATTTCCAGCGGGATTCAAACCCGTAAACATAGAGGCATATGATGGAACAACAGACCCCGGAGTCTGGATTGAGGATTATATCCTACACATACATATGGCCAGAGGAGACGATCTCCATGCCATAAAATATCTACCCCTCAAGCTCAAAGGGCCAGCTCGGCATTGGCTCAAAAGCCTCCCAGAAAATACCATTGGAAGTTGGGAAGAGCTCGAGGATGCGTTTCGAGCAAATTTTCAGGGGACTTATGTCCGCCCTCCGGATGCAAACGATTTAAGTCATATAACTCAACAGCCCGGAGAGTCAGCACGCAAATTCTGGAACAGGTTCTTCACCAAAAAGAACCAAATAGTCGACTGTCCGGACGCCGAAGCCTTAGCAGCCTTTAAGCATAACATCCGAGACGAATGGCTCGCCAGACACCTCGGCCAGGAAAAACCAAGAACAATGGCCGCGCTAACAAGCCTCATGACCCGCGTTTGTGCGGGGGAAGACAGCTGGCTGGCAAGATGCAGCACCAGCGACCCGAGTACATCCAAGGTCAGGGATGGAAATGGGAAATCACGACGCAGAAAAGATCAGCGCCGGAATAAGGAAAATGGCCCAAATAGCACGGCGGTCAACGCCGGGTTCAAAAGCTCTCGGCCGCATAATAAAACACTGCCTCTTAAGGACAACAGTGATGAGCTATCCAACCTAAACAAAATCTTGGATAGGATATGTCAAATCCATAGTACCCCCGGGAAGCCTGCAAACCATACCCACAGAGATTGTTGGGTCTTCAAGCAGTCCGACCAACTTAACGCCGAACACAAGGGGCTCGACACACCAAGCGAAGACGACGACGAACCCCACAAGCAGTACGCCGGAAAACAGAAGACTTTCCCACTAGAAGTCAAAACAGTGAACTCACTTCATGTGATAACAAGGAAAAATAGTGCGGCACCTGCTAAAACACGCGCCGCACGGTCCACCCCAGCAGAGTCCCGAAATTGGATGTTTAAACCAATTACTTTCGACCATCAGGATTACTCCAGAAGTGTTCGAAACGCAGGAGGGACTGCTTTGGTATTGGATCCCATAATCGATGGACTACAATTCACACAAGTCCTAATGGATGGCGACAGCGATATAAACCTGCTATACCAGGACACCATCCGCAGAATGGGGATAGACCCTACCAAAATTCGTCGTAGCAGCACTTCCTTCAAAGGAGTGACGCCTGGCCTTTACGCCAATTATACAGGCTCTGTGCTACTAGAGGTCGTGTTCGGTTCATCCGACAACCTCCGTCTTGAAAAGCTCATTTTCCATATCGCCCCATTCAAAAGTAGCCATCAAGCACTACTGAGACACGAAGCTTTCGCCCGCTTTAACGCAATACCGCATTACGCGTATCTTACGCTTAAAATGCCCGGTCCACGCGGCATAATCTCATTAAAGGGTAACTCCAAGTGTTCCTCGACCACGGAAAATGTGAGACTGCTTTGACAGCCGCACACTAATCCGACCTTGCTGGTCAAAGCCCCTAAAAACAGGTCATTCAGACCTCAGACACGGTTAGGCGAGTCCGGCATAAATAAACAAGGGGCTTCCCAGCCGCATACCTCTTTACAAGGGGCTGCACGTATAAACAATGAGAGCCAACAAAGCTCAACTTTATCATACTTTATTTTAAATACATCTTTTGCATGATATTTTTTCCAAACTAAGTTCTTCTCTTTTACAGATGAAGCACGTGCTACACCCGTCCAAGATACAGCACAACGGAGACACAGGCGCAGACGTGCAGCAGGGACCCGTTGCAAGGATTCTTTTCAGATTAAGACCCTGCATAAACCTTTCTTACTGTCTCTTGTTGATACACATCCCCCGGTTTCCTACCATAACCGAGAGGAGGCTGGCGTTTTGGCATCGGCTGCGTCAGAAGTTCTCGCCCGTACTTGGACACTAGGGGCTTAGGGCATTGTTCTGCCCGGTATCATAAAGACCGAATACCTCAAGGAGTGTTCGGCGTCTCGAGTTAGGCCTTATATGCATCAGCTCCGAATCATGTCTTTGGTCAAATGTTGGGTTTGCCCGGCTCCTGTGTTTTGCTGCCTTACGTTCCGCTCCATCGGCTAACGCGGCACCAGGAGAACTACTGCGATTGTGCCCCGGTTTGGCCGGGCGAGCACCTCAGTAGAGAAAGCCGAAAACTGACTGTCATGATATAGCGAGAGACTGGTCAACCACTCGATCGACTACTGGAATGTTTAGAATTCCTCCGCTTTGATGAAGGACCGCTTCCCGGTCAGGCACATACGCACCCCGAGTTCAGAGAGCGCGGTGCCTCTAGGGGCTATATAGTAGCCCGACCATCGAGCTCCTATGGCTAAGTGAAAGTGATAAAGCATTATAGTCCGGTTGCCTAGTTTGCTATGCTATCACCTCCTTCAAAGGACCAAGATGTTGGATTAAGTGTGGAAAAGCGCTTTTTTTTGCAAACACCCCCGCACCATGTGCGTGGGGGCTGAAGCCAAAGACTGCCATCTTTCAGGTTATACATACATATACGGCCGCACAGGAGATAGTTCAATACTTGAACGCACAAGTATAAAAAGCCGTTACATTATAAACATGATCTCACAAATCATACATGTCATTTGAACATAACATCTTTCGAGCACCGTGACTCTATTAAACGAGCGCCCTGTAGGACTTCCTCAAAATAGTGCTCGGCGGGTAATCGGCTTTTGTCCGAACCTCGGGATGCAACATCGATGGCATCCATCTCTGCCCAGTAGGTCTTAACATGGGCGAGAGCCATCCGTGCACCCTCTATGCATGCCGACCGCTTCATCGCCTTGATATGCGGCACCGCCCCAAGGAATTGCTGCAACAAGCCAAAATAACTCTCCGGCTTGGGCCTCTCTGGCCACAGATGAGCCACCACATCCGTCATAGCAAGTCCGGACAATCTATTTAGCTCAGCCCACTCAGCCAACCGATCGGTCAATGGAAGTGGACGCTCCGGACTATGGAATTGAGACCAGAAAAGCTCTTCCATTTTGTGATCCTTCTGGCTTTGGAAGTGCACGACTGCGTCCGCCGCACTCGCCGCCAAATCCAGATAAGGGTCCTCTGCACCACACAATTGGCCCAACTGAGCATACTTCGGATCCGTGAACTTCCTACGCAGCAGAAAGGGCTTTACAGCCGCAATGTCTCCGGCCTGACGCAGTCCCTCCTTCATAGCCCGCATCGCACAACGGGCATCCTTGGCTTCGGCGGCGGCCTTCTTCAGGTCCTCTTGCTCCGCTCGGCGTTCTCTTTCAAGAACCTCATAGCGGTCGGTAGCATCTTTTAATTTCACGGCCATTCCGGCCATCTCCTCCCTGCTTCGGCAGTGAGCAGCCTTTTCGGCTTTTAGCTCTTCTGCTGCCTTTGAAGCAGCCGCATCACTTTTCCTGGCTTGCTCCTTGGCTCGAGCAAGCTCTGCTCGAAGGTATTCCACAACAGCGGCACTATCTGCATCAAGCATACAAATTGTAAGGAACGGGCATCAGCTCCCTTCCTAGGTGACCGCGGAGAACCACCTACCTTGTGACTCGTCAAGTCGTTTATTGACCAGCGCGATGTCCGCATCCGCAACATCGAGTTGCCGCTTCAGCTTGGCAACTCCATCAGTCCGTCTGGCCACCGAACGTTCCGCCACCTGCATAGGAAGGGCAACATTCTATAACTGAGATTATGACCCTCGGCACGCTGTCGCTTTCGACAGCATACCAAGTCTCAGGGGCTACTATCTATACAGGGCGCACTCCATGTGCAAAACTGTCAAAAGGTATGTCATTTTTTGCGTACCTCAAACCCCGTCAGCAAACTTCCGACGGCCTCATACAACCCGCTCTCGGCGGATGAGATCCTTTCAATCACCATACTCATTAATGTGCGGTGATCTTCTGAGATAAATGCCCTCTCGAGCAAATCCTGCAGCTCCACCGGCCATACTCCAGTGGGTGCCGAACTCCCCGGCCCCGCCGGACTCGGGGAGACCCTCTGTGACGACACCTCAGGGTCGTCCGCCCCGCCCGACGGGGCAGCAGATGGAGGCGTTTCGCTCTCCATCATCTCCAGACGAAGGTCCCCCGAAGATGAGCTCTGCTGAGAAGGGCTGAGATCCGAACTACAAGGTGAAAACTTCGGTTACCCTTAGAAATAAAGTAGGGATGTCCCCTATTAAAAAATTCCCAATTTTTACTTACGGCTCGCTGGAGGGCTGATTCCTTTGGGGAGACTATGCGGCAGGGGCTCTTCCCGGCACAGGACCTTCCGGTGCAGATTTCTTTCCCCGCTTTGAGGCCTTGGCCTACGGGTCTTCAGAAGCGGTCCTCTTCTCCCCCTGGAGGGAGGGATTCTCGATTCCCCCCTTACTGAAAGCCTCCTTGGCAGAGGTGGTAGTTTCCCTGTGCCCCCCTTCGCCCTCCTCCGAAGGTGCAACCTCCAACATTTTGATTAACACATGAGCCGGCGTGGTCTCAGGGAGGGGGGCCGGACACCGTATCAGTTTTGCTCGCGCTATCCACTCATGTCCAAGGGATAGCTGGTTAAAAGGCAAACCTATGATAAATAAATGAACAATGTGTCCAGACACAGGGCTACTTACTTGAGTATCCGGGCGATTGCAGCTTAGGTCGGTGTCCTCGGTCAAGTCCGGACGCATCTCTTGTGATCCGAAGAACAGTTTGTACATCTCCACGGGTGTCAAACCCATGAAGTGTTGGAGAGCTCGTGGTCCCTCCGGATTAAATTCCCACAGGCGGAGGGGGCGACGTTTGCAGGGCAGAAGGCACCGAATCAGCATAACCTGTGCCACTACGACCAGATTGATCTCCCTTTCTTGGAGGTCTCGAATCCGGCCCTGCAACAGGGGTATGTCTTTGGACAGCCCCCAGTCAAGCCCTTTGTTGACCCATGACGTCAGCCGTTGTGGAGGGCCCGGGCGAAAGGCGGGCGGCGGCCTCTGCCTGCTGCCCCCGGGAGCGGTGATATAGAACCACTCCTGTTGCCACAAGCCGAGCTCCTCCTGAAAAGAGCCCTCGGGCCATGGAGCATCGGCCCTCTTGCTTATAACCGCCCCGCCGCACTCTGCCTGACGCCCCTCAACCATCTTCGGCTCCACGTAGAAGGTTTTGAGCCACAAGCCGAAGTGATGGGTAGTGCGGAGGAAGGCTTCGCAGACAACAACGAATGATGAGATGTGGAGGATGGACTCCAGAGCCAAGTCATGGAATTCCAGCCCATAGTAAAACATGAGCCCCCTCACGAAGGGATCCATCAGGAAGCCTAAACCCCGACGAAGGTGAGACACGAACATGACACTCCCGCCGGGCTCGGGAGTAGGAATAACTTGCCCTTGGGCAGGCAACCTATGCGAAATCTCGTAGGTTAAGTACTTGGCGCCTCTCAGCTTTAGCATGCCCTCTTCCGTGACGGAGGAGGGCATCCACCGGCCTCGTAGGTCAGAGCCGGACATTGTCGAAGGTCGAAAGTACCCGAATCTGGGGCCCAGGGTGTTGGAACTCAGGGCGAGGGGCGGATTCGATTGAGGATTGAAGAAAAAGAACGGGCCTTGGTCTCATTATAAAGAGGGAGAATACCAAGAGCCATCCCTGTGACCGTTTGGAACCCGCCTTCGATGGAGGGGGCGTGGCAACGGGCGCGGTTGGGTTACCCACGTCCATATTGATGGGAATCCCGGAATAAGGGGAACACGATCTCTACTTCGACAAGACGTGCCAAGGAAACCGCTTCGCTAAACGCGCTGAGGTGGTACAATAAAAACAATTCGAGTAAAAGCTTGGTGGTGGTGTGACGTCACGACACAAAATACGTCAGCAGATTGAATTTGTGTAAATATTATTCTCTCTACAGTGGTATGTGGAATTTATTTTGCAGAGCCGGACACTATCCTGGTGTTCACAATCTTCTATAAAATTATTCGGAGGAGGAACCCGCCTTGCAATGCCGAAGACAATATGCGCGCCGGACTCGTCGTCATTGAAGCCTGGTTCAGGGGCTACTAAGGGAGTCCTGGACTAGGGGGTGTCCGGATAGTCGAACTATCATCATCGGCCGGACTCCAAGACTATGAAGATACAAGATTGAAGACTTCGTCCTGTGTCCGGATGGGACTTTCCTTGGCGTGGAAGGCAAGCTTGGTGATACGGATATGTAGATCTCCTACCATTGTAACCGACTCTATGTAACCCTAGCCCTCTCCGGTGTCTATATAAACCGGATGGCTTTAGTCCATAGAACGAACAACAATCATACCATAGGCTAGCTTCTAGGGTTTAGCCTCCTTGATCTCGTGGTAGATCTACTCTTGTAATACCCACATCATCAATATCAATCAAGCAGGACGTAGGGTTTTACCTCCATCAAGAGGTCCCGAACCTAGGTAAAACATCATGTCCCTTGTCTCCTGTTACCATCCGCTTAGACGCACAGTTCGGCACCCCCTACCCGAGATCCGCCGGTTTTGACACCGACACTAACCCTGTAGGTAAATGTAGAGGTAGCATGCCGACGGCGATCACATCGACCTTGGAACCATTCCCGACGCGCATCGTCACCTCGTCCTTTGCCAGTCTCCGTTTATTCTGCATCTCCTGTTTTGAGTTACAAATATGAGCAACCGCACCGGTATCAAATACCCAGGAGCTACTACGAGTACTGGTAAGGTACACATCAATCACATGTATATCACATATACCTTTGGTGTTGCCGGCCTTCTTGTCCGCTAAGTACTTGGGGTAGTCCCGCTTCCAGTGTCCGCTTCCCTTGCAATAAAAGCACTGAGTCTCAGGTTTGGGTCCATGCTTTGGCTTCTTCCTGGCAACTGGCTTACCGGGCGCGGCAACTCCCTTGCCGTCCTTCTTGAAGTTCTTTTTACCCTTGCCTTTCTTGAAACTAGTGGTTTTATTGACCATCAACACTTGATGTTCCTTTTTGATTTCTACCTCCACTGATTTCAGCATTGAAAATACCTCAGGAATAGTTTTCACCATCCCCTGCATATTGTAGTTCGTCACAAAGCTCTTGTAGCTAGGTGGGAGCGACTGAAGGATCCTGTCAATGACTGCATCATCCGAGAGGTTAACTCCCAGCTGAGACAAGCGGTTGTGCAACCCAGACATTTTGAGTATGTGCTCGCTGACAGAACTATTCTCCTCCATCTTACAACTGTAGAACT
The DNA here is from genome assembly GCF_018294505.1 of Triticum aestivum. Lineage (NCBI taxonomy): Eukaryota > Viridiplantae > Streptophyta > Magnoliopsida > Poales > Poaceae > Triticum > Triticum aestivum. Next base: position 695,241,925 of record NC_057810.1, on the reverse strand, counting down.
TGTTGGAGACTTCATATCTCTCGACCCGGGCATGAGCTTGGAAAACCATTTTCAGATCTTGGAACATCTCATATGCTCCGTGCTGCTCAAAACGCTTTTGGAGCCCCAGTTCTAAGCTGTAAAGCATGCCACACTGAACCAGGGAGTAATCATCACTACGCCACTACCAGGCGTTCATAACGTCTTGAGTTGCTGGGAAAATGGGTGCTTCACCTAGCGGTGCATCTAGGACATATGCTCTTTTGGTAGCTATGAGGATGATCCTCAAGTTCCGGACCCAGTCTGTATAGTTGCTGCCATCGTCTTTCAGCTTGGTTTTCTCTAGGAACGCGTTGAAGTTGAGGGCAACATTAGCGTGGGCCATTTTATCTACAAGACATATTGCAAAAGTTTTAGACTAAGTTCATGGTAATTCAGTTCATCTAATCAAATTATTTAATGAACTCCCACTCAGATAGACATCCCTCTAGTCATCTAAGTGATCCTTGATCCGAGTCAACTAGGCCGTGTCCGATCATCACGTGAGACGGACTAGTCATCATCGGCGAACATCTTCATGTTGACCATATCTTCTATACAACTCATGTCCGACCTTTCGGTCTCTTTTGTTCCGAGGCCATGTCTGTACATGCTAGGCTCATCAAGTCAACCTAAGTGTTTTGCATGTGTAAATCTGGCTTACACCCGTTGTATGCGAACGTTAGGATCTATCACACCCGATCATCATGTGGTGCTTCGAAACAACGAAGTTTTGTAATGGTGCACAGTTAGGGGGAACACTTTCTTGAAATTATTATGAGGGATCATCTTATTTACTACCGTTGTTCTAAGCAAATAAGATGTAAAAACATGATAAAGATCACATGCAATCAAATAGTGACATGATATGGCCAATCTCATATTGCTCCTTTGATCTCCATCTTCGGGGCGCCATGATCATCTTCGTCACCGGCATGACACCATGATCTCCATCATCATGATCTCCATCATCGTGTCTCCATGAAGTTGTTCGCCAACTATTACTTCTACTACTATGGCTAACGGTTTAGCAAAGAAGTAAAGTAATTACATGGCGTTATTCAGTGACACGCGGGTCATACAATAAATAAAGACAACTCCTATGGCTCCTGCCGGTTGTCATACTCATCGACATGCAAGTCGTGATTCCTATTACAAGAACATGATCAATCTCATACATCACATATATTTCATTCATCACATCCTTTTGGCCATATCATATCACAAGGCATATGCTGCAAAAACAAGTTAGACGTCCTATAATTGTTGTTGCAAGTTTTTACATGGCTGCCATAGGGTTCTAGCAAGAACGTTTCTTACCTACGCCAAACCACAACGTGATATGCTAATTTATATTTACCCTTCATAAGGACCCTTTTCATCGAATCCGATCTGACGAAAGTGGGAGAGACAGACACCCGCTAGCCACCTTATGCAACTAGTGCATGTCAGTCAGTGGAACCTGTCTCACGTAAGTGTACGTGGAAGGTCGGTCCGGGCCGCTTCATCCCACGATGCCGCCGAAACAAGATAAGACTAGTAGTGGAAAGTAAATTGACAAAATCTACACCCACAACAAAATTATGTTCTACTCGTGCATAGAAACTACACATAGACCTAGCTCTGATACCACTGTTGGAGATCGTTGTAGAAAATAAATTTTTTCTATGCATCACCAAGATCAATCTATGGAGTCATCTAGCAACGAGAGAGATAGGAGTGCATCTACATACCCTTGTAGATCGCGAGCGGAAGTGTTCAAGAGAACGGGGTTGATGGAGTCGTACTCGTCGTGATCCAAATCACCGAAGATCCTAGTGCCGAACGGACGGCACCTCCGCGTTCAACACACGTACGGAGCGGAGATGTCTCCCGCGCCTTGATCCAGCAAAGAGGAGGGAGAGGTTGAGGAAGAGAGATCCAACAGCAGCACGACGACGTGGTGGTGATGGAGGGGCAGCACTCCGGCAGGGCTTCGCCAACCTTCTGCGGAGGAGGAGAGGTGTTGGGGAGGGGAGGGGCTGCGCCTTGGAGGTGTGTGTGCAGCCCTCCCCTCGCCCTTCTATTTATATGGGGAGGAGGAAGGTGGCCGGCCCCCTCTAGATGAGATCTAGAGGGGGGGGGGCAAGGGGGGGGACTTGCCCCCCAAGCAAGGGATGCGCCCCCCTTAGGGTTTCCCCCCATCCATAGGCGCTTGGGTCCAAGGGGGGGATGCACCCAGCCCACTAGGGGCTGGTTCCCTTCCCTCCACGGCCCATGAGGCCCTCCGGGAGAGGTGGCCCCTCCTGGCGGACCCCCGGAACCCATCCGGTGGCCCCGGTACAATACCGGTATGACCCCGAAACTTTCCGGTGACCGTATTACAACTTCCAATATATAAATCTTCACCTCCGGACCATTCTGGAACTCCTCGTGACGTTCGGAATCTCATCTGGGACTCTGAAAAACATTCGGTAATCACATACAAGTCTTCCTAATAACCCTAGCATCACTGAACCTTAAGTGTGTAGACCCTACGGGTTCGGGAATCATGCAGACATGACCGAGACATCTCTCCGTCCAATAACCAACAGCGGGATCTGGATACCCATGTTGGTTCCCACATGTTCCATGATGATCTCATCGGATGAACCACGATGTCGAGTATTCAAGTAATCCCGTATACAATTCCCTTTGTCAATCGGTACGTTACTTGCCCGAGATTCGATCGTCGGTATCCCAATACCTTGTTCAATCTCGTTACCGGCAAGTCACTTTACTCGTTACGTAATGCATGATCCCGTGACCAACCACTTGGTCACATTGAGCTCATTATGATGATGCATTACCGAGTGGGCCCAGAGATACCTCTCCGTCATACGGAGTGACAAATCCCAGTCTCGATTCGTGCCAACCCAACAGACACTTTCGGAGATACCTGTAGTGTGCCTTTATAGTCACCCAGTTATGTTGTGATGTTTGGTACACCCAAAGCACTCCTATGGTATCTGGGAGTTACACAATCTCATGGTCTAAGAAACTGATACTTGACATTAGAAAAGCTTTAGCAAACGAACTACACGATCTTGTGCTATGCTTAGGATTGGGTCTTGTCCATCACATCATTCTCCTAATGATGTGATCCTGTTATCAACGACATCCAATGTCCATAGTCAGGAAACCATGACTATCCATTGATCAACGAGCTAGTCAACTAGAGGCTCACTAGGGACATGTTGTGGTCTATGTATTCACACATGTATCACTATTTCTGGTTAATACAATTATAGCATGAACAATAGACAATTATCATGAACAAGGTAATATAATAATAATCATTTTATTATTGCCTCTAGGGCATATTTCCAACATTTTCCAGCCGCCGCAAGTTCCAGAACCACAAGATCCAAGCTAGAGGCCTTTTCTGACACCCTGCCGGAGGGCGCAACGATCACGGAGGGGTTCTTCATCATCACCCTTGCCCCTCCGCTGATGTATGAGTAGTTTACCACAGACCTACGGGTCCGTAGCTAGTAGCTAGATGGTTTCTTCTCTCTCTATTATCTTCAATACAATGTTCTCCTCGATGTTCTTGGAGATCTATTTGATGTAATGACCTTTTGCGATGTGTTTGTTGGGATCCGATGAATTGTGGGTTTATGATCAGTTCTATCCATGAATGTTATTTGAGTCTTTGTTGAACTCTTATATGCATGATTGTTATAGCCTTGTATTTCTTCTCCGAATTTTTTTTTTGGTTTGGCCAACTAGATTGACTTTTCTTGCCATGGGAAGAGGTGCTTTGTGATTGGTTCGATTTTGCTGTGCTCAATCTCAATGACAGAAAGGGACATGACATGAATTTATCATTGCTATTAAGGGTAAAAAGATGGGGTTTATTCAAACGTGAGTTTATCTTGTCTACATCATGTCATCATTCTTATTGCATTACTCCATTTTTCCATGAACTTAATACACTAGATGCATACTGTATAGTGGTCGATTTGTGGAGTAATAGTAGTAGATGCAGGCAGGAGTTGGTCTACTAATATTGGACGTGATGCCTATATACATGATCATTGCCTTGGATATGGTCATGATTATTCCCTTTTCCACTACTAGGAAAAGGCTTGCTAGTGGCGCACCTATTTTGGCCATTAATGGCGCACTACAAGTGCGCCACTAGCATCACGCAACTAATAGTTAATACTAATGGCACACCCCTAGTGCGCCATTAGTATACCAGACAATAGTGGCCCACCAGGGAGTGCGCCATTAATATGTCAAAGGGTGCGCCATTAGTATGCCTCCTAGGGGGCCATATTTACCTTGTGCTCTGGGTTACTAATGGCGCACTCCTAGATAATGCGCCACTAGTGTGCTTATTGCAGTGCGCCACTAAAGTGTAGTGAGGTGCGCCACTAGTATGAATTTTAGGAATTTTTTTTCTTTTCTGATATTTGCACAGGTTACAAAATATGTTACTACACATAATATAGACAACACAACATATAAACAACAGATTTATCGAATACAATAGAAGATTAGTCTCCGAATACAATTCATCATATTAGTCTCCGAATACAAAATACCGAACGAAGTTAGAACACTACAAGTCTCGATACCGCGAGTAGTGAGTTTGTCTTCACATTACAAGTCAATATCGATCATCTAAACTACCATCACATAGAAGAGAGCTGCGGTCATCACGATGAGCATCATCACGATGAAACTGGTCTTCATCCGGTTCCTCCAACGCTCCCTCCTCTCTCCCGCTAGATAGGGCGTGTATCTAGCTTCCGCCTCCGCCCTAGTGGTGTACCCTTTGTAACTGTTACCGCTAAAACAGTGAACCTGTCTCCGACACTCCTCCCAGTCGTCATAGACTCCGGGAACCTTACCCTTGTACATGACATACGACGGCATCTCTATGCACTAGCCAAACAAAACGTTAGTAGCAATTCACAGACAATACATAAGCAATATATAAGTATGCAACAAAAGGATCGGAAGAGAAAAGCAACACATTAATAGCACGACTCATGGTCCTACTAATAAATAGCATTGATTACATATAAGTTGAACGACTGTCCAAACCAAAGAGTCATACAAGTTCATTAAAGTTTAATTACAACATGAGCTAATCGATATTTCATACCTACATAGCATCACTACTTTTGACTCGACTCAGGGACCGGAACATGGATGAAGCCGCCGTCTTCCGTGATGGTCATGAAACCGCGGTCGTTGTCAGCCTGCATTTGTAGCGTTGTTTCTATCTCACTATTGGACGGTTGAAATCTGAGGTAGAACTGCCCCGAGGTACGAAGGACATCTTGATGGATGATTTCCGCAAACTCCGACTGGATGCGAAAGAATTCTTGTCTGATGTCCGCGTCCTAGATTGCTGACAAGCGTGCGGCCCAATCTTTGAGATTATTTGGTAGCAGAAGGTGATTATGGCCCCATATGATTGCCCGCATGTGATGGAGGGCATAGTAGGCATCCTTCTGACCGCCAGGCGGTTGCTTGACGCAGGGGAACATCGTATTGTGGGTGAACACGTGCTGGCCGTACCTACGAATTGTCCTGCTAAAGGTGCCTCCAGATCTGGCGTAGCCGGGAAGAGATTCATCAAGAACTTTCTTGATATTTGTGTAGTCTTTCTTCGACTGACGGTCCGAGTCGAAATACGTGGCCATGGAATATTTCGGGCTTAAGAAGATGAGTGTGCAATGTGTGTCACTGCACAAAACACGGAATTTTAGAAAAAGAAAGAACGATCGAAAAAGAAATCATATGTTACGGGGCGGTGAGGGGATGACTTACTTGGGAAAGTAAGACACAAGGAAGTTATCCTTATCTGGGTTTGCCAGAATGACGAATTCGAGGTATGAACTCGCGACTTGCCGGTCCCCAGCGTTGCCCAAGATCTTGGCACGCATGTAGAAGGGGGCGACTATCACGATGTCTGGGGTGTTGTCTCTAATGATCCGCATCTCCATACTCAGCGAAAATAGACGAATGAAGGTGTAGTGCAGCGGATGAAGGTTAAACATAGCGAAGATGTCAGCAAACCGCATGACAATCATAATACCCCCGATGGCGCTATCGACAAAGCCCTTGCCCTTTGGCACCTTGTCCATGAAAACCGGGTATGCCACATCATTCTCGGAGAGACGCCACTTCTCCAAAGAAAGAACACTGTCATGCAGACTCCGCATAGCACCGGTTGCAGCATTGAGCAGATTAGTCGGTAGCATCGGCCTAACCGCCACATGCACCCTCCTCGAGATATCCTTAGGTGAAGGTGGCCCGTCCTGAGCATGGATCGTACTTGGTGCCGGCTGGCTTGCACCCTTGTTAGTCTTTCTTTTCCGTCCCTTCTTCTTCTGCTGCTGTAATGGGTGAAGGAAATATGCCCTAGAGGCAATAATAAAGTTATTATTTATTTCCTTATTTCATGATAAATGTTTTGTTGGAAATATGCCCTAGAGGCAATAATAAAATGATTATTATTATATTTCCTTGTTCATGATAATTGTCTGTTATTCATGCTATAATTGTATTAACCGGAAACAGTGATACATGTGTGAATACATAGACCACAACATGTCCCTAGTGAGCCTCTAGTTGACTAGCTCGTTGATCAACAGATGGCCATGGTTTCCTGACTATGGACATTGGATGTCATTGACAACGAGATCACATCATTAGGAGAATGATGTGATGGACAAGACCCAATCCTAAGCATAGCACAAGATCGTGTAGTTCGTTTGCTAAAGCTTTTCTAATGTCAAGTATCAGTTCCTTAGACCATGAGATTGTGTAACTCCCGGCTACCATAGGAGTGCTTTGGGTGTACCAAACGTCACAATGTAACTGGGTGACTATAAAGGTGCAGTACAGGTATCTCCGAAAGTGTATGTTGGGTTGGCACGAATCGAGACTGGAATTTGTCACTCCATATGACGGAGAGGTATCTCTGGGCCCACTCGATAATGCATCATCATAATGAGCTCAATGTGACTAAGTGATTAGTCACGGGGTCATGCATTATGTAACGAGTAAAGTGACTTTCCGGTAATGAGATTGAACGAGGTATTGGGATACCGACGATCGAATCTCGGGCAAGTAACGTACCTTTGACAAAGGGAATTGCATACGGGATTACTTGAATCCTCGACATCGTGGTTCATCCGATGAGATCATCGTGGAACATGTGGGAGCCAACATGGGTATCCAGATCCCGCTGTTGGTTATTGGCCGGAGAGCTGTCTCGGTCATGTCTGCGTGATTCCCGAACCCATATGGTCTACACACTTAATGTTCGATGACGCAACGGTTATTAGGAAGACTTGTATGTGATTACCGAATGTTGGTCGGAGTGCCGGATGAGATCCCGGACGTCACGAGGAGTTCCGGAATGGTACGGAGGTGAAGATTTATATATGGGAAGTAGTCATACGGTCACCGGAAAAGTTCCGGGGCATACCGGTATTGTACCGGGGCCACCGGAAGGGTTTCGGGGCTCCATCGGGAGGGGCCACCACTTCCGGAGGGCCTCGTGGGCCATAGTGGGAAGGGAACCAGCCCTTGGAGGGATAGGTGCATCCCCCCCTTGGGCCCATGCGCCTAGGGTTGGGGGGGGGGGGGAACCCTAAAGGGGGCGCCCTCTTTGCTTGGGGGCAAGTCCCCCCTTGGCCGCCGCCCCCCCCTCTAGATCTCATCTAGAGGGGGCCGGCCCCCTTCCCCCTCCTCCTATAAATAGAGGGGCGAGGGGAGGGATGCAACACCACGTTCAAGGCGCATCCCCTCCCCTCCCCAACACCTCTCCTCCTCCGCAAAAGCTTGGCGAAGCCCTGCCGGAGTACTGCCGCTACATCACCACCACGCCGTCGTGCTGCTGTTGGAGCTCTCTTCCTCAACCTCTCCCTCCTCCTTGCTGGATCAAGGCACGGGAGATGTCTCCGCTCTGTACGTGTGTTGAACGCGGAGGTGTTCTACCTCTTGAGCACTGCGTTGGATTTCCCCGAAGAGGAGAGGATGATGCAGTAAAGTAGCGTAAGTATTTCCCTCAGTTTTTGAGAACCAAGGAATCAATCCAGTAGGAGATCACGCACGAGTCCCTCGTACCTACACAAAACGATAGCAACTCGCAACCAATGCTTAGGGGTTGTCAATCCCTTCACGGTCACTTACGAGAGTGAGATCTGATAGAGATAATATTTTTGGTATTTTTGATATAGAGATGCAAAGTAAAAAGTAAAAGGCAAAGTAAAAACAATGCAAGTAAATAAAGCAGTAGAGATTGATATGATGAGAATAGACCCGGGGGCCATAGGTTTCACTAGTGGCTTCTCTCAAGAGCATAAGTATTCTACGGTGGGTGAACAAATTACTGTTGAGCAATTGATAGAAAAGCGAATAATTATGAGATTATCTAGGTATGATCATGTATATAGGCATCACGTCCAAGACAAGTAGATCGAAACGATTCTGCATCTACTACTATTACTCCACTCATCGACCGCTATCCAGCATGCATCTAGAGTATTAAGTAAAACAGAGTAACGCCTTAAGCAAGATGAGATGATGTAGAGGGATAAATTCATGCAATATGATAAAAAACCCATCTTGTTATCCTCGATGGCAACAATACAATACGTGCCTTGCAACCCTTTCTATCACTGGGTAAGGACACTGCAAGATTGAACCCAAAGCTAAACACTTCTCCCATTGCAAGAACTACCAATCTAGTTGGCCAAACCAAACGGATAATTCAAAGAGACTTGTAAAGATAACTCAATCATACATAAAAGAATTCAGAGAAGAATCAAATATTGTTCATAGATAAGTTGGATCATAAACCCACAATTCATCGGTCTCAACAAACACACCGCAAAAAGAAGATTACATCAAATAGATCTCCACAAGAGAGGGGGAGAACATTGTATTGAGATCCAAAAAGAGAGAAGAAGCCATCTAGCTAATAACTATGGACCCGAAGGTCTGAAGTAAACTACTCACACTTCATCGGAGAGGCTATGGTGTTGATGTAGAAGCCCTCCATGGTAGATTCCCTCTCCGGCGGAGCTCCGGAACAGGCCCCAAGATGGGATCTCGCGGATACAGAAAGTTGCGGCGGTGGAATTAGGTTTTTGGCTCCGTATTTGATCTGACGGGGGTACGTAGGTATATATACGAGGAAGGAGTACGTCGGTGGAGCAACAGGGGGCCCACGAGGTAGGGGGGCGCGCCCAGGGGGGCGCCCTCCACCCTCGTGACCTCCACGGCTGTTCCTTGGAGCAGGGTCCAAATCTCCTGGATCACGTTCAGTGAGAAAATCACGTTCCCGAAGGTTTCATTCCGTTTGGACTCCGTTGGATATTCTGTTTCTTCGAAATACTGAAATAGGCAAAAAATAGCAATTCTGGGCTGGGCCTCCGGTTAATAGGTTAGTCCCAAAAATAATATAAAAGTGGAAAATAAAGCCGAATATAGTCCAAAACAGTAGACAAAGTAGCATGGAGTAATCAAAAATTATAGATACGTTGGAGACGTATCAAGCATCCCTAAGCTTAATTCCTGCTCGTCCTCGAGTAGGTAAATGATAAAAAAGAATTTTTGATGTGGAGTGATACTTTGGCATAATTTCAATGTAAATCTTCTTAATTGTGACATGAATATTCAGATCCAAAAGATTCAAGACAAAAGTTCATATTAACATAAAAGTAATAATACTTCAAGCATACTAATCAAAGCAATCATGTCTTCTCAAAATAGCATGGTTAAAGAAGGTTATCCCTACAAAATCTTATAGTCTGGCTATGCTCTATCTTCATCACACAAACTATTTAATCATGCACAACCCCGATGACGAGCCAAGCAATTTTTTCATACTTTAGAAATCTCAAACTTTTTTCAACTTTCACGCAATACATGAGCGTGAGCCATGGACATAACACTATAGGTGGAATAGAATGGTGGTTGTGGAGAAGACAAAAAGGAGAAGATAGTCTCACATCAACTAGGCGTATCAATGGGCTATGGAGATGCCCATCAATAGATATCAATGTGAGTGAATAGGGATTGCCATGCAACGGATGCATTAGAGTTATAAATATATGAAAGCTCAACAAAAGAAAACTAGTGGGGTGCATCCAACTTGCTTGCTCACGAAGACCTAGGGCATTTTGAGGAAGCCCATCATTGGAACATACAAGCCAAGTTCTAAAATGAAAAATTCCCACTAGTAAATGAAAGTGATAACATATGAGACTCTCTATCATGAAGATCATGGTGCTATTTCAAAGCACAAGTGTGGAAAGAGGATTGTAGCATTGTACCTTCTCTCTTTTTCTCTCATATTTTTTTCTCTTTTTTTTCCTTTTTTTTGGTGGGCTTCTTTGGCCTCTTTTTTTTCTCATAAAGTCCGGAGTCTCATCCCGACTTATGGGGGAATCATAGTTTCCATCATCCTTTTCTCACTGGGACAATGCTCTAATAATGATGATCATCACACTTTTTATTTTTCTTACAACTCAACAATTACAACTCGATACTAGAACAAAATATGACTCTATATGAATGCCTCCGGCGGTGTACTGGGATATGCAATGAATCAAGAGCGACATGTATGAAAATTTATGAAGGTGGCCTTGCCACAAATACAATGTCAACTACATGTTCATGCAAAAAGCAATATGACAAAAGTAATGTGTGTCATATGAACGGAACGGTGGAAAGTTGCATGGCAATATATCTCGGAATGGCTATGGAAATGCCATGATAGGTAGGTATGGTGGCTGTTTTGAGGAAGGTATATGGTGGGTGTATGATACCGGCGGAAAGTGCGTGGTATTAGAGAGGCAAGCAATGGTGGAAGGGTGAGAGTGCGTATAATCCATGGACTCAACATTAATCAAAAGAACTCATGCACTTGTTGCAAAAATTTAAAAGTCATCAAAAACCAAAGCATTAAACACATACTCCTAGCGGGATAGATTGGTAGGAAAAGACCATCGCTCATCCCCGACTGCCACTCATAAGGAAGACAATCAATAAATAAAATTGTGCTCCGACTTCATCACAAAGCGGTTCACCATACGTGCATGCTACGGGAATCACAAACTTCAACACAAGCATTCTTTAAATTCATGATCACCCCAACTAGCATTGCTTTGATATTATCACCTCCATATCTCAAAACAGTTATCAAACATCAAACTTATCTTATTATTCAATTCACTCAAAAGAAAGTTTCACATATCTTGAATACCAAGTATATTAACATTAAGCAATTTACCATGCTATTAACGACTCTCAAAATAATCTAAGTGAAGCATGAGAGATCAATAGTTTCTTTAAAACAAATCCACCACCGTGCTCTAAAAGATCTAGGTGAAGCACTAGAGCAAAACTTATTATGCTCAAAAGATATAAGTGAAGCACTATGAGCAAAACTATCAAGCTCAAAAGATTTAAGTGAAGCACATAGAGTATTCTAGCAAATTCTAAATCATGTATGACTCTCTCAAAAGGTGTGTACATCAAGGATGATTGTGGCAAACTAACGAGCAAAGACGCAAATAATAAAGACGCTCCAAGCAAAACACATATCATGTGGTGAATAAAAATATAGCTCCAAGTAAATTACCGATGGAAGTAGACGAAAGAGGGGATGCCTTCCGGGGCATCCCCAAGCTTTGAATTTTTGGTGCCCTTGGATTATCTTGGGGGTGCCATGGGCATGCCCAATCTTAGGCTCTTGCCACTCTTTGTTCCATAATCCATCAAAAGAATTCACCCAAAACTTGAAAACTTCACAACACAAAACTCAATAGAAATCTCGTGAGATCCGTTAGTGAAAGAAAACAAAAGACTACTTCAAGGTACTGTAATGAACTCATTATTTATTTATAATGGTGTTAAACCTACTGTATTCCAACTTCCTTATGATTTATAAACTATTTTATTAGCCATAGATGCATTGAAATAAGCAAACAACACACGAAAAACAGAATCTGTCAAAAACAGAACAGTCTGTAGCAATCTGTAACTAACGCAAACTTCTGGAACTCTAAAATTCTACCAAAATAGGACGTACTGGAAAATTTGTTTATTGATTAGCAGCAAAAAGAATCAATGCAAAAGCACGTTCCTGTGATTTATTGAATTTTTTCTCGTGAGTGCAAAGTTTCTGTTTTTTAGCAGAATCAAATCAACTCTTATCATAGCTTATCCCATAGGTTCTACTTGGCACAAACACTAATTAAAACATAAAACCACATCTAAACAGAAAGTAGAAACAAAATTTAACACTAAACAGGAACAAAAACAAAGAACACAAAATAAAATTGGGTTGCCTCCCAACAAGCGCTATCGTTTAACGCCCCTAGCTAGGCATAAAAGCGAAGATAGATATAGGTATTGCCATGTTTGGTAGGCAATTCCTCAATGAGGCATCTACCTTCTTTAGAATTCTCTTTCTTTCTAGTAATTGTCAAATTTTCAGGCAAAAGATCAAAAAATTCATTTATGGCAAAAGATTCCTTAATGATAGTAAAATGATTGGGATGAACACTTATAGATTTAAGATCCGCAGTTTCCTTACTAGATAATTCACCCTTATTCTTAGGAACATACATTAGCTTAGTATTTTTAGTAGAAGAACTTGGCGTGTTTTGTAGGGAAGAAAAAGCGGTTCCCAAGTTGGTAATGATACCCTCAAGTTTATCGATTCTTGTGGAATCTAGATTTATTTTCTCATTAACTATGGGTTCTTTTTCTTTAATATTCTTCAAAGTCATCCCTACCTTAGATCAATATTGGGTAATTTGATTGTGGATCTTTTTATCAAGATTTTAAATTGATTCAATGGTAGCAACTTTATTCTCAATAATTTCAAGTCTTTGCATAACATGCTCCAAATTAACATAGTTCCATTAATCAAAAGAGGTGGGGTGCCGAATAAATCTAATAAAGCATTATAGGAATCAAAAGTATGGCTACCCAAAAAATTCCCTCTAGTAATGGTATCAAGGATATATCTATACCAAGGATTAGCACCTACGTAAAAATTACGAAGAAGAACTGAAGTAGATTGCTTCCTGGTAGATCTATTTTGAGCATTGCAAATTCTATACCAAGCGTCTTTCAGATTTTCTCCCTCCCTTTGCTTAAAATTTAGAACTTCATTCTCGGGAGATAATGGAGAATATAAAGAATTAGACATGACGACAAGCAAGCGAGCACATGAACAAACATAAAGGCAAGCAAAGAAGGCAAAAGAGCGAGAGAGGAGGAGATTGGGAAAGAGAGGGCGAATAAAATGGCAAGGGTGAAGTGGGGGAGAGGAAAACGAGAGGCAAATAATGTAATGCGAGAGATAGGGATTGTGATGGGTACTTGGTATGGTTGACTTTTGCGCAAACTCCCCGGCAACGGTGCCAGAAATTCTTCTTGCTACCTCTTGAGCACTGCGTTAGATTTCTCCAAAGAGGAGAGGATGATGCAGTAAAGTAGCGTAAGTATTTCCCTCAGCTTTTGAGAACCAAGGTATCAATCCAGTAGGAGATCACGCACGAGTCCCTCGTACCTACACAAAACGATAGCAACTTGCAACCAACGCTTAGGGGTTGTCAATCCCTTCACGATCACTTACGAGAGTGAGATCTAATAGAGATAATATTTTTGGTATTTTTGATATAGAGATGCAAAGTAAAAAGTAAAAGGCAAAGTAAAAACAAAGCAAGTAAATAAAGCAGTAGAGATTGATATGATGAGAATAGACCCAGGGGCCATAGGTTTCACTAGTGGCTTCTCTCAGGAGCATAAGTATTCTACGGTGGGTGAACAAATTACTATTGAGCAATTGATAGAAAAGCGAATAATTATGAGATTATCTAGGTATGATCATGTATATAGGCATCACGTCCAAGACAAGTAGATCGAAACGATTCTGCATCTACTACTATTACTCCACTCATCGACCGCTATCCAGCATGCATCTAGAGTATTAAGTAAAATAGAGTAACGCCTTAAGCAAGATGAGATGATGTAGAGGGATAAATTCATGCAATATGATAAAAAACCCATCTTGTTATCCTCGATGGCAACAATACAATGCGTGCCTTGCAACCCTTTCTATCACTGGGTAAGGACACTGCAAGATTGAACCCAAAGCTAAACACTTCTCCCATTGCAAGAACTACCAATCTAGTTGGCCAAACCAAACGGATAATTCAAAGAGACTTGTAAAGATAACTCAATCATACATAAAAGAATTCAGAGAAGAATCAAATATTGTTCATAGATAAGTTGGATCATAAACCCACAATTCATCGGTCTCAACAAACACACCGCAAAAAGAAGATTACATCAAATAGATCTCCACAAGAGAGGGGGAGAACATTGTATTGAGATCCAAAAAGAGAGAAGAAGCCATCTAGCTAATAACTATGGACCTGAAGGTCTGAAGTAAACTACTCACACTTCATCGGAGAGGCTATGGTGTTGATGTAGAAGCCCTCCGTGGTAGATTCCCTCTCCGGCGGAGCTCCGGAACAGGCCCCAAGATGGGATCTCGCGGATACAGAAAGTTGCGGCGGTGGAATTAGGTTTTTGGCTCCGTATTTGATCTGACGGGGGTACGTAGGTATATATACGAGGAAGGAGTACGTCGGTGGAGCAACAGGGGGCCCACGAGGTAGGGGGGCGCGCCCAGGGGGGGCGCCCTCCACCCTCGTGACCTCCACGGCTGTTCCTTGGAGCAGGGTCCAAATCTCCTGGATCACGTTCAGTGAGAAAATCATGTTCCCGAAGGTTTTATTCCGTTTGGACTCCGTTGGATATTCTGTTTCTTCGAAATACTGAAATAGGCAAAAAACAGCAATTTTGGGCTGGGCCTCCGGTTAATAGGTTAGTCCCAAAAATAATATAAAAGTGGAAAATAAAGCCCAATATAGTCCAAAACAGTAGACAAAGTAGCATGGAGTAATCAAAAATTATAGATACGTTGGAGACATATCAAGCATCCCCAAGCTTAATTCCTGCTCGTCCTCGAGTAGGTAAATGATAAAAAAGAATTTTTGATGTGGAGTGATACTTTGGCATAATTTCAATGTAAATCTTCTTAATTGTGACATGAATATTCAGATCCGAAAGATTCAAGACAAAATTTCATATTAACATAAAAGTAATAATACTTCAAGCATACTAATCAAAGCAATCATGTCTTCTCAAAATAGCATGGTTAAAGAAGGTTATCCCTACAAAATCTTATAGTCTGGCTATGCTCTATCTTCATCACACAAACTATTTAATCATGCACAACCCCGATGATGAGCCAAGCAATTTTTTCATACTTTAGAAATCTCCAAAAGTGGCATCATGAGCTAGGTCTATGCGTAGTTTCTATGCAAGAGTAGAACACAATTTTGTTGTGGGCGTAGATTTTGTCAATTTAGTTGCCACTACTAGTCTTATCTTGTTTCGGCGGTATCGTGGGATGAAGCGTCCCGAATCGACCTTATACGTACACTTACGTGAGACAGGTTCCATCGACTGACATGCACTAGTTGCATAAGGTGGCTAGCGGGTGTCTGTCTCTCCCACCTTAGTCGAATCGGATTCGATGAAAAGGGTCCTTATGAAGGGTAAATAGAAATTGGCATCATGTTGTGGTATTGGCGTAGGTAAGAAATGTTCTTGCTAGAACCCTATAGCAGCCACGTAAAAACATGCAACAACAATTAGAGGACGTCTAACTTGTTTTTGCAGCATATGCCTTGTGATGTGATATGGCCATAAAGGATGTGATGAATGAAATATATGTGATGTATGAGATTGATCATGTTCTTGTAATAGGAATCACGACTTGCATGTCGATGAGTATGACAACCGGCAGGAGCCATAGGAGTTGTCTTTATTTATTGTATGACATGCGTGTCATTGTATAATGCCATGTAATTACTTTGCTTCTTTGCTAAACCGTTAGCCATAGTAGTAGAAGTAATAGTTGGCGAGACAACTTCATGGAGACACGATGATGGAGATCATGGTGTCATGTCGGTGACGGTGATGATCATGGCGCCCCGGAGATGGAGATCAAAGGAGCAAAATGATATTGGCCATATCATGTCACTATTTGATTGCATGTGATTTTTATCATGTTTTTGCATCTTATTTGCTTAGAACGACGGTACTAAATAAGATGATCCCTCATAATAATTTCAAGAAAGTGTTTCCCCTAACCGTGCGCCGTTGGGAAAGTTCGTTGTTTTGAAGCACCACGTGATGATCGGGTGTGATAGATTCTAACGTTCACATACAACGGGTGTAAGCCAGATTTACACATGCAAAACACTTAGGTTGACTTGACGAGCCTAGCATGTATAGACATGACCTCGGAACACAAGAGACTGAAAGGTCGAACATGAGTCGTATAGAAGACACGATCAACATGGAGATGTTCACCGATGATGACTAGTCCGTCTCACGTGATGATCGGACACGGCCTAGTTGACTCGGATCATGTATCACTTAGATGACTAGAGGGATGTCTATCTGAGTGGGAGTTCATTAAATAATTTGATTAGTTGAACTTAATTATCATGAACTTAGTCTAAAAACTTTTGCAAAATATCTTGTAGATCAAATGGCCCACGCTCATGTCAACCTCAACTTCAATGCGTTCCTAGAGAAAACCAAGCTGAAAGATGATGGTAGCTACTATACAGACTGGGTCCGGAACCTGAGGATCATCCTCATAGCTGCCAATAAAGCATATGTCCTTGAAGCACCACTAGGTGAAGCACCCATCCCAGCGAACCAAGACGTTATGAACGCTTGGCAGTCGCGTGTTGATGATTACTCCTCATTCAGTGCGGCATGCTTTACATCTTAGAACCGGGGCTCCAAAAGCGTTTCGAGCAGCAGGGAGCATATGAGATGTTCCAACAGCTGAAAATGGTTTTCCAAGCTCATGCCCGGGTCGAGAGATATGAAGTCTTTGACAAGTTCTACAGTTGTAAGATGGAGGAAAATAGTTCTGTCAGCGAGCACATACTCAAAATGACTGGGTTGCACAACTGCTTGTCCCAGCTGGACATTAACCTCCGGGACGAGGCGGTCATTGACAGAATCCTCCAGTCGCTCCCACCTAGCTACAAGAGCTTTGTGATGAACTACAATATGTAGGGGATGGTGAAAACTATTCCTGAGGTATTTTCAATGCTGAAATCAGCAGAGGTAGAAATCAAAAAGGAACATCAAGTGTTGATGGTCAATAAAACCACTAGTTTCAAGAAAGGCAAGGGTAATAAGAACTTCAAGAAGGAAGGCAAGGGAGTTGCCGCACCCGGTAAGACAATTGCCGAGAAGAAGCCAAAGCACGGACCCAAACCTGAGACTGAGTGCTTTTATTGCAAGGGGAACGGTCACTGGAAGCGGAACTGCCCCAAGTACTTAGCGAATAAGAAGGCCGACAACACCAAAGGTATATGTGATATACATGTTATTGATGTGTACCTTACCAGTACTCGTAGTAGCTCCTGGGTATTTGATACCAGTGCGGTTGCTCATATTTGTAGCTCAAAACAGGAGCTACAGATTAAGCAGAGACTGGCGAAGGACGAGGTGACGATGCGCTTCGGGAATGGTTCCAGGGTCGATGTGATCGCCGTCGGCACGTTACCTCTACATTTACCTACAGGATTAGTTTTAAACCTCAATAATTGTTATTTAGTGCCAGCTTTGAGCATGAACATTGTATCTGGATCTCGTTTAATATGAGATGGCTACTCATTTAAATCCGAGAATAATGGTTGTTCTATTTATATGAGAGATATGTTTTATGGTCATGCCCCGCTGGTCAATGGTTTATTCTTAATGAATCTGGAATGTGATGTTACTGAAAGCACAACTGCTCCCTAGGTGGTTTTGGTAATTAATGTCAACATATCTCTTGTTGGACTAACACTTTTATCTAGTATATTTCAGACAAGTTCAATAATGAAGTGGCATGGACTAAAGGATGCGGAACTCCTTCAAGATGCTAAGGACAAGGGATTGGATAAAGCTTCAAGCTCAAGACTCTTCATTTTACATTTTAGCGATCCAAGATCACATTGAGTCTATAGGAAAAGCCAATACTATCAAGGAGGGATGAGGTGTTGCTTAATGAGCCTCTTGCTTCATGTGCTTAGTGATATGCTCAAAAACCCTCAAATACTTTCTCACATCCACATATGACCTAAACCTAAAGCCAAAATCGGTCACACCGATTCTTTCTATCCGGCGCCACCGAGTTCAAATGTCATAGCCACTGCCACAAACCCTAGGCAAATCGGTCTCACCGATAGGGATCTCGATCTCACCGAGATGGGATTGTAATCTCTCTGTTTCCCTTCATAACGTTTCGGTCTAACCGAAGTGAGCGATCGGTCCCACCGAGATTGCAATGTAAACTCTATGTTTCCCTTTTGTAACATTTCGGTCTCACCGAAAAGAGCAAATCGGTCCCACCGAGTTTACTTGACCAACTCTCTGGTTAGCTAATTACCAAAATCGGTCTTACCGAGTTTGTGTAATCGGTCTCACCGAGATTACGTTATGCCCTAACCCTAACCATATCGGTCCTACCGAGTTGCATTTCGGTCCCACCGAAAATCCTAACGGTCACTAGATTTACTAAATCGGTCTGACCGAGTTTGTTGATTCGGTCCCACCGAGATTGGTAAATTGTGTGTAACGGTTAGATTTTGTGTGGAGGCTATATATACCCCATCAGAAGAAACGTACACTTCCAACTTACCAGTTCTAAGAGAGAACTACCTACTCATGTGTTGAGGCCAAGATATTCCATTCCTACCATATGAATCTTGATCTCTAGCCTTCCGAAGTTGCTTTCCACTCAAATCTTCTTTCCACCAGATCCAAATCCTATGAGAGAGAGTTGAGTGTTGGGGAGACTATCATTTGAAGCACAAGAGCAAGGAGTTCATCATCAACGCACCATTTGTTACTTCTTGGAGAGTGGTGTCTCTTAGATTGGCTAGGTGTCACTTGGGAGCCTCCGACAAAGATTGTGGAGTTGAACCAAGGAGATTGTAAGGGCAAGGAGATCGCCTACTTCGTGAAGATCTACTGCTAGTGAGGCAAGTCCTTCATGGGCGACGGCCATGGTGGGATAGACAAGGTTGCTTCTTCGTGGACCCTTCTTGGGTGGAGCCCTCCGTGGACTCGCGCAACCGTTACCCTTCGTGGGTTGAAGTCTCCATCAACGTGGATGTACGATAGCACCACCTATCGGAACCACGCCAAAAACATCCGTGTCTCCAACTGCGTTTGAATCCTCCAAAACCCTTCCCTTTACATTCTTGCAAGTTGCATGCTTTATTTTCTGCTGCTCATATACTCTTTGCATGCTTGCTTGCTATGTGTTGTGAATGTTAAACTTGTGCCTAAACTCCACTCAAACTTAAAATTGCTAAAAACTGCAACTTTGGTTCTTAGTGTCTAATCACCCCCCTCTAGACACCTCTTCTCAAGGTCCAACAATTGGTATCATAGCATTGGTCTCCATTGCTTTGGTTTAATCACCATTGGAGGAAGATGGATGAGTCTACTTTGGGGAGTCTTAGACATAGAGTGCCTATTCTTGATAGAGAGTACTTTCATGAGTGGGAAAATGAGATGCTTGTAATTTTCAATCAATATCATTTGAACAAGTACATTGCTAGTCCTTGTGCACCTTATGTTGATCCTATGCATCCTACCCTTGATGAGTGAGGGAGTCCTGGACTAGGGGGTGTCCGGATAGCTGAACTATCATCATCGGCCGGACTCCAAGACTATGAAGATACAAGATTGAAGACTTCGTCCCGTGTCCGGATGGGACTTTCCTTGGCGTGGAAGGCAAGCTTGGCGATATGGATATGTAGATCTCCTACCATTGTAACCGACTCTATGTAACCCTAGCCCTCTCCGGTGTCTATATAAACCAGATGGCTTTAGTCCGTAGGACGAACAACAGTCATACCATAGGCTAGCTTCTAGGGTTTAGCCTCCTTGATCTCGTGGTAGATCTACTCTTGTAACACACATCATCAATATTAATCAAGCAGGACGTAGGGTTTTACCTCCATCAAGAGGGCCCGAACCTGGGTAAAACATCATGTCCCTTGTCTCCTGTTACCATCCGCCTAGACGCACAGTTCGGGACCCCCTACCCGAGATCCGCCGGTTTTGACACCGACATTGGTGCTTTCATTGAGAGTTCCTCTATGTCGTCACCGATAGGCTCGATGGCCTCTTCGATCATCAACAACGATGCAGTCCAGGGTGAGACCTTCCTCCCCGGACAGAACTTCGTATTCGGCGGCTTTGCACTGCGGGCCAATTCACTTGGCCATCTGGAGCAGATCGAAAGCTACGCCCCTGGCCGTCAGGTCAGATTTGGAAGTTTGAACTTCACGGCTGACATCCGCGGGGACTTGATCTTCGATGGATTCGAGCCACAGCCAAGCGCGCCGCACTGTCACGACGGGCATGATTTAGCTATGCAGCCGGACAGTACCCTGGAGGCCGCACTCGAGCCCGCTCCGGTCTTCAATTCGGAGTCGGCTGCGCAGATCGAGGACGGATGGCTAGACACCGCCTCGGGGCCTGCAACCTCTACGGCGATAGAGCCGAACACTGACCTTGTCCCTCATGAAGCTTGTGACTCCGAGCTGCCGGACTCCTTGCCGGACTCCGAACCTCCCGCGCCCCCTCCAATCGAATCCGATTGGGCGCCGGTCATGGAGTTCACCGCAGCGGACATCTTTCAACACTCACCTTTTGGCAACATCTTGAGTTCCCTAACGTACCTCTCGTTATCAGGAGAACCCTGGCCGGACTGCGGTCAGGACGGTTGGGATGCGGACGACGAAGAAATTCAAAGCCCACCCACCACCCACTTAGTAGCCACTGTCGATGATCTAACCGACATGCCAGACTACCACTCCGAAGACATCGTCGGTATGGACAACGATGCCGGAGACGACCAAGAACCAGCGCCTACCGGGCACTAGAAAGCCACCTCATCATATGACATATACATGGTGGATACACCAAAAGGAAGCGACAATGAGGAACAACGGGACATGGCGAAGGACAACTCCACCAGCAAACAACCAAAACGGCGAGGCAAGCGCCGCCCAAAGTCCTGCCTCGATAAAAATGGCACCCATACAGACCCGGCCCTAGAGCAAGGCGAAGCAGTGGATGGCGAACACGCAACCAAGCAATCATCCGAACATGGTGAACTAGACAAGCAACCCATCCCCGGCGAAGACACAAGCCTAGACGATCTCACGCCGAACACATCACCAGAGCATAAGAACCTTCATAAAAGGTTCGTCGGTACTGCAAGAAGTTTGAAGAAGCAAAAGCGAAAGCTCAAAACAGCAGAGGACGCACTCAGAATGAGATGGAGCAAAGTACTCAATACCGCAGATAAATATGACGCTAGTCGCCAGGCAAAGAGTTACCCGAAGCGCAAGTTGTTGCCCGAATTCGACGAGGAGGCCTTAGAGCCCCCGCAGTCAAAAAAGAAAGAGGCCACCTGGCCGGATAGATGACCAGATGACAGGCTAAGAGCAGCAAGGGGCTCTACACACAAGCCGGCACACGATCAGCATAAAGATACTCAAAAAAAGGATGACCTGGTCAGGTCTATCTATGGGCCAAAAAAGAAGACTCCAAGAAGAAACACAACCCGACGAGCGTTTGAAGACAACGGCACACCTAAATACAGGGGTGCCACACACCCACTATGTTTCACCGACGAGGTACTGGATCATGAATTTCCAGTGGGATTCAAACCCGTAAACATAGAGGCATATGACGGAACAACAGACCTCGGAGTCTGGATTGAGGATTATATCCTACACATACATATGCCTAGAGGAGACGATCTCCACGCCATAAAATACCTACCCCTCAAGCTCAAAGGGCCAGCTCGGCATTGGCTCAAAAGCCTCCCAAACAATACCATTGGAAGTTGGGAAGAGCTCGAGGATGCGTTTCGAGCAAATTTTCAAGGGACCTATGTCCGCCCTCCGGATGCAGACGATTTAAGTCACATAACTCAACAGCCCGGAGAGTCAGCACGCAAATTCTGGAACAGGTTCCTCACCAAAAAGAACCAAATAGTCGACTGTCCGGACGCCGAAGCCTTAGCAGCCTTTAAGCACAACGTCCGAGACGAATGGCTCGCCAGACACCTCGGCCAGGAAAAACCAAGAACAATGGCCGCACTAACAAGCCTCATGTCCCGCTTTTGCGCAGGGGAGGACAGCTGGCTGGCTAGATGTAGCACCAGCGACCCAAGTACATCCGAAGTCAGGGATGGAAATGGAAAATCACGACGCAGAAAAGATCAGCGCCGGAATAAGGAAAATGGCCCAAATAGCACGGCGGTCAACGCCGGATTCAAAAGCTCTAGGACGAATAACAAAACACTTCCCTTAAAGGACAACAGTGACGAGCATCCTGCCATACCAGGACACCATCCGCAGAATGGGGATAGACCCTACCAAAATTCGCTGTAGCAGCACTTCCTTCAAAGGAGTGACGCCAGGCCTTTAAGCTGATGGAACAAGCTCTGCACCACTAGAGGCTATGTCCGGTTCATCCGACAACCTCCGTCACGAAAAGCTCACTCTCCATACTGCCCCATTTCACAGTGGCCCTCAAGCACTACTGGGACGCGAAGCTTTCGCCCGCTTCAACGCAATAACGCATTACGCGTCTCTTACGCTTAAAATGCCCGGTCCACGCGGCATAATCTCATTAAGAGTAACTCCGAGTGTTCCTCAACCACGGAGAACGTGAGGCCGCCTTGACAGCCACACACTAATCCGACCGTGCAGGTCAAAGCCCCTAAAAACAGGTCATTCAGACCTCGGACACGGTTAGGCGAGTCCAGCGTAAATAAACAAGGGGCTTCCCAGCCGCATACCCCTTTAGAAGGGGCTGCACGTTTAAACGATGAGAGCCAATAAAGCTCAACTTTATTCATCTTCCAAATTATACTTTATTTTAAATACAACCTTTGCACGATATTTTTTCCAAACTAAGTCCTTCTCTTTTACAGATGAAGCACGTGCTACACCCGTCCAGGATACAACACAACGGAGACAAAGGCGCAGACGTGCAGCAGGGACCCGTTGCAAGGATTCTTTTCAGATTAAGACCCTGCGTAAACCTTTCTTACTGTCTCTTGTTGATACACATCCCCCGGTTTTCTAACATAACCGAGGAGGAGGCTGGCGTTTTGTCATCGGCCGCGTCAGAAGTTCCCGCCTATACCTGGACACTAGGGGCTTAGGGCATTGTTCTGTCCGGTATCATAAAGACCGAACACCTCAGGGAGTGTTCGGCGTCTTGAGTTAGGCCTTATATGCATCAGCTCCGAATCATGTCTTTGGTCAAATTTGGGTGTGCCCGGCTCCTGTGTTTTGCTGCCTTACATTCCGCTCCATCGGCTAACGCGGCACCAGGAGAACTACTGCGATTGTGCCCCGGTTCGGCCAGGCGAGCACCTCAGTAGAGAAAGCCGAAAACTGACTGTCATGATATAGCGAGAGACTGGTCAACCACTCGATCGACTATTGGAATGTTTAGAATTCCTCCGTTTTGACGAAGGACCGCTTCCCGGTCAGGCACATACGTGCCCCAAGTTCAGAGAGCGCGGTGCCTCTAGGGGCTATATAGTAGCCCCACCATCGAGCTCCTATGGCTAAGTGAAAGTGATAAAGCATTGTAGTCCGGTTGCCTAGTTTGCTATGCTATCACCTCCTTCAAAGGGCCAAGACATTGGATTAAGTGTGAAAAAGTGTTTTTCTTTTTTGCAAACACCCCCGCACCATGTGCGTGGGGGCTGAAGCCAAAGACTACAACTTTCAGGTTATCCATATATATACGGCCGCACAGGAGATAGTTCAATACTTGAACGCACAAGTATAAAAAGCTATTGCATTCTAAACATGATCTCACAAATCATACACGTCATTTGAACATGACATCTTTCGAGCACTGTGACTCTATTAAACGAGTGCCCTGCAGGACTTCCTCAAAATAGTGCTTGGTGGGTAATCGGCTCTTGTCCGAACCCCGGGATGCAACAGCGGTGGCATATATGTCCGCCCAGTATGTTTTCACACGGGCGAGAGCCATTCGTGCACCTTCTATGCATGCCGACCGCTTCATCGCCTTGATATGCGGCACCGCCCCAAGGAATTGCTGCAGCAAGCCAAAATAGCTCTTCGGCTTAGGCCTTTCCGGCCACAGATGAGTGACCACATGCGTCATGGCAAGTCCGGACAATCTATTCAGCTCAGCCCACTCAGCCAGTCGATTAGTCAACGAAAGTGGACGCTCCGGACTATGGAATTGAGACGAGTAAAGCTCTTCCATTTCGTGATCCTGCTGGCTTCGGAAGTGCAGGACTGCGTCCGCCGCACTCGCCGCCAAATCCAGATAAGGATCCTCCGCACCACACAACTGGCCCAGCTGAGCATACTTTGGATCTGTGAACTTCCTACGCAGAAGAAAGGGCTTTCCAGCCGCAATATCTCCGGCTTGACGCAGTTCCTCCTTCATAGCCCGCATCTCACTCCGGGCATCCTTGACTTCGGCGCCAGCCTTCTTCAGGCCCTCTCGCTCCACTCGGCGTTCTCCTTCAAGAACCTCACAACGGTCGGTAGCATCTTTTAATTTCAAGGCCATTCCGGCCAACTCTTCCCTGCTTCGGCAGTGAGCAGCCTTTTCGGCTTTTAGCTCTTCTGCTGCCTTCAAGGCAGCCGCATTACTTATCCTGGCTTGCTCCTTGGCTCGAGCAAGCTCTGCTCGAAGATCTTCCACAGCAGCGGCGCCATCTGCATCAAGCATACAAATTGTAAGGAACGGGCACCAGCTCCCTTACTAGGCAACCGCGGAGCAATCACCTACCTTGCGACTCGTTAAGTCGTTTATTGACCAGCACAATGTCCGCATCCGCAACATCGAGTTGCCTCTTCAGTTCGGCAACTCCATCAGTCCGGCTGGCCACCGAACGTTCCGCCACCTACACAGGAAAGGCGACATTCTATAACTGAGATTATGATCCTTGGCACACTATCGCTTTCGACAGCATACCAAGTCTCAGGGGCTACTATCTATACAGGGCGCACTTCATGTGCAAAACTGTCAAAAGGTATGTCATTTTTTGCATACCTCAAACCCCGCCAGCAAGCTTCCGATGGCCTCATACAACCCACTTTTGGCGGATGAGATCCTTTCAATCACCGTACTCATTAATGTGCGGTGATCTTCCAAGACAGACGCCCTCTTGAGCAAATCCTGCAGCTCCACCGGCCGTACTCCAATGGGTGCCGGACTCTCCGGCCCCGCCGGACTCGGGGAGACTCTTCGTGAAGACACCTCAGGGTTGTCCGCCCCGCCCGACGGGGCGGCAGATGGAGGCGTCTCGCTTTCCATCATCTCCGGAGGAAGGTCCCCCGAAGTTGAGCTCTGCTGAGATGGGCTGATGTCCAAACTACAAGGTGAAAACTTCGGTTACCTATGGAAATAATATAGGGGCGTTCCCTATTACAAAATTCCCCCCTTTTTAGTTACGGCTCACTGGAGGGCTGATTCCTATGGGGAGACTGTGCGGCTGGGGCCCTTCCCGGCACAGGACCTTCCGGTGCAGATTTCTTTCCCCGCTTTGAGGCCTTGGCCTCCGGGTCTTCGGAAGCAGTCCTCTTCTCCCCCTGGAAGGAGGATTCTCGATTCCCCCCTTACTGAAAGCCTCCTTGGCGGAGGTGGTAGTTTCCCTGTGCCCCCCTTCACCCTCCTCCAAAGGCGCAAACTCCAACATTTTGACTAACACGGGATCTAGCGTGGTCTCAGGGAGGGGGGCCGGACACCGTATCAGTTTAGCTTGCGCTATCCACTCCTGTCAAAGGGATAGCTGGTTAAAAGGCAAACCCATGATAAATAAATGGACAATATGTCCGGACACAGGGCTACTTACTTGAGTATTCGGGCGATTGCAGCTTAGGCCGGCGTCCTCGGTCAAGTCCGGGCGCATCTCTTGCGATCCGACAGTTTGTACATCTCCGCGGGTGTCAAACCCACGAAGTGTTGGAGAGCTCGTGGCCCCTCCGGATTAAATTCCCACAGTGGGAGGGGGCGACGTTTGCAGGGCAGAAGGCGCCGGATCAGCATAACCTGTGCCACCACCACCAGATTGATCTCCCTTTCTTGGAGGTCTCGAATCCGGCCCTGCAACAGGGGTACGTCTTTGGACGGCCCCCAGTTCAGCCCTTGTTGACCCATGACATCAGCCGTTGTGGAGGGCCCGAGCGGAAGATGGGCGGTGGCTTCTGCCTGCTGCCCCTTGGAGCGGTGATATAGAACCACTCCTGTTGCCACGAGTCGAGCTCCTCCTGAAAAGAGCCCTCGGGACATGGAGCATCGACCCACTTGCTTATAACCGCCCCGCCGCACTCTGCCTACGCCCCTCAATCATCTTCGGCTCCACGTTGAAGGTTTTGAGCCACAAGCCGAAGTGAGGGGTAGTGCGGAGGAAGGCTTCACAAACGACAATGAATGATGAGATGTGGAGGATGGACTCCGAAGCCAAGTCATGGAATTCCAGCCCATAGTAAAACATGAGCCCCCTCACGAAGGGATCCATCGGGAAGCCTAAACCCCGACGGAGGTGAGGCACGAACACAACGCTCTTGCCGGGCTCAGGAGTAGGAATAACTTGCCCTTGGGCAGGCAACCTATGCGAAATCTCGTAGGTCAAGTACCTGGCGTCTCTCAGCTTTAGCACGTCTTCTTCCGTGACGGAAGAGGACATCCACCGGCCTCGTAGGTCAGAGCCGGACATTGTTAAAGGTCGAAGGTACGCGAATCTGGAGCCCTGGGTGTTGGAACTCGGGGGCGAGGGGCGGGTTCGATTGAAGATTGAAGAAAAAGAACTGGCCTTGGTCTCATTATAAAGAGGAAGAATACCGAGAGCCATCCCCGTGACCGTTTGGAACCCGCCTTCGATGGAGGGGGCGTGGCAACGGGCGCGGTTGGGTTACCCACGTCCGTATTAATGGGAATCCCGAAATAAGGGGAACACAATCTCTGCTTCGACAAGACGTGCCAAGGAAACCGCTTCGCTAAACGCGCTGAGGTGGTATAATAAAAACAATTCAAGTAAAGGCTTGGTAGTGGTGTGACGTCACGCCACGAAATACGTCAGCAGATTGAACTTGTGTAAATATTATTCTCTCTATGGTGGTATGTGGAAATTATTTTGCAGAGCCGGACGCTATCCTGGTGTTCACAATCTTCTATAAATTATTCGGAGGAGGAACCCGCCTTGCAATGCCGAAGACAATATGTGCGCCGGACTCATCGTCATTGAAGCCTGGTTCAGGGGCTATTGAGGGAGTCCTGGACTAGGTGTTGTCCGGATAGCCGAACTATCATCATCGGCCGGACTCCAAGACTATGAAGATACAAGATTGAAGACTTCGTCCCGTGTCCGGATGGGACTTTCCTTGGCATGGAAGGCAAGCTTGGTGATACGGATATATAGATCTCCTACCATTGTAACCGACTCTGT
The DNA here is from genome assembly GCF_018294505.1 of Triticum aestivum. NCBI lineage: Eukaryota > Viridiplantae > Streptophyta > Magnoliopsida > Poales > Poaceae > Triticum > Triticum aestivum. Next base: position 695,214,270 of record NC_057810.1, on the reverse strand, counting down.
GTAACCCTAGCCCTCTCCGGTGTCTATATAAACCGGATGACTTTAGTCCGTAGGACGAACAACAATCATACCATAGGCTTGCTTCTAGGGTTTAGCCTCCTTGATCTCGTGGTAGATCTACTCTTGTAACACACATCATCAATATTAATCAAGCAGGACGTAGGGTTTTACCTCCATCAAGAGGGCCCGAACCTGGGTAAAACATCATGTCCCTTGTCTCCTGTTACCATCCGCCTAGATGCACAGTTCAGGCCCCCCTACCCGAGATCCGCCGGTTTTGACACCGACAATGAGTCTATTGACATGATTAGGAATGTTAGAACTGTTAACCTTATCACTAGAGGCTTGCCTAGAAACTTGGTTGGAAAACTGCCTACTCTTGAGTGTGCTTACACTATATGGAAGATTCTTGAGGAACGATTTCCTGATTATTCTTTGAAAAATCTTGATGAAATTCTTCATAAGTCTATTGCCTTGAGTAAGATGAATTCCAATGATCCTATGTTTGGTGATCGTCTATTTGAACTTAAAAATCTTATGCGTGCCAAAGGAAATGTTGGAATTATTAGCGATATTATTTCCGAAGCCACTAGAATTCATAAGCAAGATTATTGTCAAACTCATACTAATGAATCACTCTCACTAGGAATTGATCCACCACATGACGATGTTGAACATGGATACTATGATGAGGATGATGATGATGATGATGATGACTTTGATCTTGATGATGCAATGAGACATTTTGGTCTTATGGCAAACCTTCGGGGATATATGGCAGGAGGAAAGGAATGGGTCCTTGACAGTGGATGTACCGATCACATGACCAGAGATAAAGACATGTTTTGTGAGCTTGCTGAAAATGATAGTCCTCGAAAGTATGTCACTTTTGGTGACAACTCAAAGGGTAAGGTGGTTGGCCTTGGTAAGGTGGCCATATCACATGACAGCTCCATTCAGAATGTTATGCTCGTTGAATCTCTTGGCTACAACTTACTTTCAGTATCTAGACTTGCTGATTTCGGTTTCAATGTCCTATTTACTGAAGTAGATTGCCAAGTGTTTCGTCGAGACAATCATAAAATGGTATTTACTGGCATACGTAGAGGTGATCTATACATTGTTGATTTCACTAAAAAGGCTCAACCTAAAACTTGCTTCATTGCTAAATCCTCAAAAGGTTGGTTATGGCATAAACGACTAGGTCACGTTGGCATGAGAAACCTTGACACGCTTATTAAAGGGAATCATATCCTTGGTGTTAATGATGTCATATTTGATAAGGATAGACTTTGCAGTGCTTGTCAAGCAGGTAAATAGGTTGGAGCAAGGCATCCCGTGAAGAACATCATGACCACAAGGAGGCCACTTGAGCTACTTCACATGGATCTTTTTGGTCCCAACTCTTACAAGAGTCTCGGTGGAAATTCTTTTGGTCTAGTTATAGTTGATGATTTTTCAAGATTTACGTGGGTGTTCTTTCTCGATGATAAATCACAGGTCCAAAAGACCTTCAAAAACTTCGCTAGGAAGGCCCAAAATCAGTTTGAAGTGAAGATCAAGAAGGTTCGCAACGACAACGGAACGGAGTTCAAGAACGCAAATGTGGACACCTTTCTTGACGAAGAAGGGATTTCACATGAGTTCTCGGCTACGTACACACCTCAACAAAATGGAGTTGTTGAGAGGAAGAACCAGACGCTCATCAAAATGGCGAGAACGATGCTTGATGAGTACAAGACGCCGAAGCACTTTTGGGCAGAAGCGGTTGAGACAGCTTGTCATGCAACAAATCGCTTGTATCTTCACAAGCTACTCGGCAAGACGGCATACGATCTCCTCACCGATAACAAACCCCAAGTTGTATACTTTCGTGTATTCGGCTCAAAGTGCTACATTCTTGATAAGCATCGTCGTTCTAAATTTGCTTCTAAGTCTCATGAAGGTTTCCTACTAGGTTATGGCTCAAACTCTCACACATACCGTGTCCACAACAATTTCACCCGAAAGGTTGAAGAGACGGTAGATGTGAAGTTTGATGAATCTAACGCCTCACAAGTAGAGCAATTGCCAATTGATGTAGGAGACAAGGATCCTTCGGAAGCAATCCAAGACTTGTCTATTGGCAAGGTTCGTCCAACGGAGGTGAAGGAGAGTACCTCGTCCATCCAAGTGGAAGCTTCTACTTCACGGCAAGGTGAACCAAGAGTTGATACGGAAGCATCCACAAGTGGGACACACCAAGATGAAGAAAACGAGGAAGTGCATCAAGAACGTCAACAACCTCCTTCTCCACCACGACAAGAGAACGACAACGCCAACAATGAAGAAGATCAAGAAGAAGAAGAAGAAGATGAAGAAGATGTTCAACCAAGACCCAAGCAAAAGCTTTCACGAGTTCAAGCAAGGATTGCTAAAGACCATCCCGTCGAGCAAATCTACAATGATATTCAAACCGGGAGAATCACTCGCTCTAAAACTCGTTTAGCTAACTTTTGCGAAAACTATTCTTTCATCTCTAGCATTGAACCTATGAAGGTCTAAGAAGCATTGGAAGATCTGGATTGGATAAACGCTATGCATGAAGAGCTACACAACTTTGAGAGAAACCAAGTTTGGACATTGGTTGAGAAGCCCGACAACAACCACAACATCGTCGGTACCAAATGGGTGTTTTGCAACAAGCAAGATGAAGATGGACAAGTAGTTCGCAACAAAGGACGTCTCGTCGCCCAAGGCTACACACAAGTCGAAGGTATAGACTATGGTGAGACTTATGCTCCCGTTGCTAGACTTGAGTCTATTCGCATCTTACTTGCCTATGCTAATCACCATGATATCACATTGTACCAAATGGACATTAAAAGTGCTTTTCTAAACGGTGAAATAGAGGAGGAAGTTTATGTTAAACAACCTCCCGGCTTTGTCAATCCCGAGAAACCCAATCATGTCTATAAACTTCGCAAAGCTCTTTATGGTCTTAAACAAGCTCCTAGAGCTTGGTACAAATGCTTGACTAAGTTTCTTCTTGGAAAGGGATTTGAAATTAGGAAAATTGATTCTACTCTTTTTACTAAAAGGGTTAATGGAGAATTATTTGTATGCCAAATTTATGTTGATGATATCATATTTGGATCAACTAACCCCCATTTTAGTGAGAAGTTTGGAAAGCTAATGTCGGAGAAGTTTGAGATGTCAATGATGAGTGAACTCAAATTCTTTCTTGGGTTGCAAATCAAGCAAACTATGGAAGGTACTTTTGTCTCTCAAATGAAGTACACTAAGGACTTATTCAAGAAGTTCAATGTGCAAGAATGCAAAGGTATGTCTACACCCATGCCTACTAGTGGACATCTTGATTTGACCAAAGATGGTGAACCGGTTGATCAAAAGGTCTATCGCTCTATGATTGGTTCATTGTTATACCTATGTGCTTCACGTCCCGATATTATGCTAAGTGTGTGCATGTGTGCAAGATATCAAGCTGCTCCTAAAGAATGTCATCTTAAGGCTTTGAAAAGGATAGTGAGATACTTAATTCATACACCAAATTTTGGCATTTGGTATCCTAAGAGGGCCTCTTTCGATCTTGTTGGCTACTCCAACTCGGACTATGCCGGAGACAAGGTTGATAGAAAGTCCACTTCGGGTACTTGTCAATTTCTTGGTAGATCTCTTGTGTCTTGGTCCTCCAAGAAACAAAACTCGATATCCTTATCCACCGCCGAAGTGGAATACATTGCCGCTGGTTCATGTTGTGCTCAATTACTTTGGATGACCCAAACTCTTAAAGATTATCGGATATATGTGAAACATGTTCCATTGCTTTGTGACAATGAAAGTGCTATCAAAATTGGACATAATCCTGTGCAACACTCTCGAACTAAGCATATTGAAGTTCGTCATCATTTCATTCGAGATCATGTTGCTAAGGGTGACATTGATCTTAAGCATGTTCGCACCGAAAAGCAATTAGCGGATATATTCACTAAACCTCTTGATGAGAAAGTGTTTTGCAGGTTGAGAGGAGAATTGAACATCATTGATGCTTCAAACTTGGAGTAGAAACTCCATTGGATGCATGCAAGACATGAGCTTATGACTAATCCTTGATATTTCTCTTATGATGAAAATCTTATATCTTGGACATATTTGTATCTTGCATGTTATCTAACCCATGTAGGTACTTGGTTGAATCAAATTCCATGAGATTGTAACCTACTCACATCTTGAGCAATCTCTACATCACCAAGCCTCTATACAAAGGTGGTTGAAGACAAGGAAGCACGGAACCATTCAAACATATCCTTTGACAAGTTATATGTTGAGCTTCATGATTGCCATTTTTGGATTCACAAGTGCTCTTCCTTGCAAGAACTAACCCATGTAGGTAGATGGACTCAAATTCCAAGTGGTGCTCCCAACTCTTGATGAGCCACATCAACCTTGAGCAACCCACATAAGTTCAACTACATGATCAACACCACCAACCAAGGTATGTTATTCCATCTTAGAGAAGCTTTACTCCAAGACATGAGCTAAAGCAACTCGACAGGACGTGAATACATCAAGATGCTTGAACGAAAAATGGTAACCCCATTTTGAGCTTAAACGATGAGTATGACCTATGATCAAGTGATCTCACTTGACTCCTAAGTCAATATACTCTAACATAGGTGACTTTGTCGCCGACCATCTCTAGATGTAGTTCTCTTGTGTTCGTCTCTGTGTTTTTGCATTTGTCTCATGCATATATGTTTCCCCTTTCAAAAAAAAACTTCATCTAGATTTCTTGCTTTTCTTCTTGTTTGCTCTGCATTTTATGCATCCAATTCATTGCATATCATTTAGTTAATTCCTTGCAAATCTTTGTGAGATCCTATTAGTCTAGTGAGATGAGGTGATAAGTGTTTTCTCTACGCTGAACTCGGTTCCACCAATTAGTTATTTTCGGTCCAACCGAATTCTTTCGGTACAACCGAAGCATATAACTCGGTGCCACCGATTTCACCATAGGAAAAACAGTTTGCCACTTATTCTGTGTTTCGTCTGTTTCAGCTCCACTCAATGAATCTTGTCCTCTACAAGCATCACATTTTTACAAATGCTTTGTGCTGTGACTCAAGGATCAAACCCATTCACGACAAATTCCAGAGGCCCTTCTTGGAAATTGATGTCAAAGGGGGGGAGAGAGATCACATCAAAGCTTATCATTTAGAGAGAGATCACATTAGAGAATATCACTTCCACAGGGGGAGAGAGAGATCTCCAGGGGGAGAAAATACTCAAGTAGAAAGTATTTCTCAAGGATCCCATATGCTTGCTGTTCAAGAGGAGAGATGCCACATGTCTTTTTGGGGGAAAGACATGTTCATTAGCTCTGTTCATTCATATTCTTCGGCTCTGATTTTCTGTTCCCTATCTTCTCCCAGTATCCCATGCTAGATTCAGGGGGAGCAAAACATCTAAGGGAAAGAAATCATTTAAATTCATTGCATATCTTTACTCTTGGGGACATGTCTAATCCAATGTGGTACAGTACTCACTCTCTACATGTCATCCCAGTCTTGGTATTCTTGTGGTTTCTTCTGTTTGCCCTGGTTAGTGGATGTACCTGTGTTATCTAACCTTGTTTGTGCAGGTTCATTCCATCCTAAGCCAACTCAAGACTACAAGGTAAGTATATGCATCGTAATCATGTGTATGAGGAATTCTTGCTGATGTACAAACTATTTGCAAGAAGGACTCATGAGCATGAAGGTATTTCCTTTAATATTCTTTGATCTGATGCATATGGCCAAGATACATGTAACACATTGCTTACTCTGCCATGGATATGCTCTCACATGCTTCTATATTCTATATTTCACATGATTGCATACATGTAGGGGGAGCCTATGCTTGTTACATGTCATTCCAAAGCTTTACTTGCTATTCTTTATATCCTTATCTAAAGCTTTGATGTATGTTGTCATCAATTACCAAAAAGGGGGAGATTGAAAGCACAAGTGCTACCTAGGTGGTTTTGGTAATTAATGTCAACATATCTCTTGTTGGACTAACACTTTTATCTAGTATATTTCAGACAAGTTCAACAATGAAGTGGCATGGACTAAAGGATGTGGAACTCCTTCAAGATGCTAAGGACAAGGGATTGGCTAAAGCTTCAAGCTCAAGACTCTTCATTTTACATTTTAGTGATCCAAGATCACATTGAGTCTATAGGAAAAGCCAATACTATCAAGGAGGGATGAGGTGTTGCTTAATGAGCCTCTTGCTTCATGTGCTTAATGATATGCTCCAAAACCCCCAACTACTTTCTCACATTCACATATGACCTAAACCTAAAGCCAAAATCGGTCACACCGACTCTTTCTATCCGGCGCCACCGAGTTCAAATGTCATAGCCACTGCCACAAACACTAGGCAAATCGGTCTCACCGATAGGGATCTCGGTCTCACCGAGATGGGATTGTAATCTCTCTGTTTCCCTTCGTAACGTTTCGGTCTAACCAAAGTGAGCGATCGGTCCCACCGAGATTGCAATGTAAACTCTCTGTTTCCCTTTTGTAACATTTCGGTCTCACCGAAAAGAGCAAATCGGTCTCACCGAAAAGAGCAAATCGGTCCCACCGAGTTTACTTGACCAACTCTCTGGTTAGCTAATTACCAAAATCGGTCTTACCGAGTTTGTGTAATCAGTCTCACCGAGATTACGTTATGCCCTAACCCTAACCATATCGGTCCTACCGAGTTGCATTTCGGTCCCACCGAAAATCCTAACGGTCACTAGATTTACTAAATCGGTCTGACCGAGTTTGTTGATTCGGTCCCACCGAGATTGGTAAATTGTGTGTAACGGTTAGATTTTGTGTGGAGGCTATATATACCCCTCCACCTCCTCTTCATTCATGGAGAGAGCCATCAGAACAAACCTACACTTCCAACTTACCAGTTCTGAGAGAGAACTACCTACTCATGTGTTGAGGCCAAGATATTCCATTCCTACCATATGAATCTTGATCTCTAGCCTTCCCAAGTTGCTTTCCACTCAACTCTTCTTTCCACCAGATCCAAATCCTATGAGAGAGAGTTGAGTGTTGGGGAGACTATCATTTGAAGCACAAGAGCAAGGAGTTCATCATCAACGCACCATTTGTTACTTCTTGGAGAGTGGTGTCTCCTAGATTGGCTATGTGTCACTTGGGAGCCTCCGACAAAGATTGTGGAGTTGAACCAAGGAGTTTGTAAGGGCAAGGAGATCGCCTACTTCGTGAAGATCTACCGCTAGTGAGGCAAGTCCTTCGTGGGCGACGGCCATGGTGGGGTATACAAGGTTGCTTCTTCGTGGACCCATCTTGGGTGGAGCCCTCCGTAGACTCGCGCAACCGTTACCCTTCATGGGTTGAAGTCTCCATCAACGTGGATGCACGATAGCACCACCTATCGGAACCACGCCAAAAACATCCGTGTCTCCAACTGCATCTGAATCCTCCAAAACCCTTCCCTTCACATTCTTGCAAGTTGCATGCTTTATTTTCCGCTGCTCATATACTCTTTGCATGCTTGCTTGCTATGTGTTCTGAATGTTAAACTTGTGCCTAAACTCCACTTAAACTTAAAATTGCTAAAAACTGCAACTTTGGTACTTAGTGTCTACCTAGACACCTCTTCTCAAGGTCCAACAGTTACACATATTCATAGTGTGAATACCAAAAGATGTAAGATTGATAATGATAGTCCCACATATCTGTGGCACTGCCGCCTTGGTCACATTGGTGTCAAACGCATGAAGAAGCTCCATACAGATGGACTTTTGGAGTCTCTTGATTTCGAATCATTTGACACGTGCGAACCATGCCTCATGGGCAAAATTACCAAGACCCCGTTCTCCGGAACAATGGAGCGAGCAACCAACTTATTTGAAATTATACATACTGATGTGTGCGGTCCAATGAGCGTTGAGGCTCGCGGAGGCTATCGTTATGTTCTCACCCTCACTTATGACTTAAGTAGATATGGGTATGTTTACTTAATGAAACACAAGTATGAGACCTTTGAAAAGTTAAAGGAATTTCAGAATGAGGTAGAGAATCAACGTGCCAGAAAAATAAAGTTCTTACGATCAGATCGTGGGGGAGAATCTTTAAGTCACGAGTTTGGTACGCACTTGAGGAAATGTGGAATTGTTTCACAACTCATGCCTCCTGGAACACCTCAGCGTAACGGTGTGTCCGAACGTCATAATCACACTCTATTGGATATGGCGCGGTCTATGATGTCTCTTACCGATTTACCGCTATCATTTTGGGGATACGCTTTAGAGACAGCTACATTCACTTTAAATAGGGCACCGTCTAAATCCGTTGAGACGATACATGATAACCCACAAGTATAGGGGATCGCAACAGTTTTCGAGGGTAGAGTATTCAACCCAAATTTATTGATTCGACACAAGGGGAGCCAACGAATATTCTCAAGTATTAGCAGCTGAGTTGTCAATTCAACCACACCTGGAAACTTAGTATCTACAGCAGAGTGTTTAGTAGCAAAGTAATATGATAGTGGTGGTAACGGTAACAAAAGTAAAGACAACAAAAGTAATGTTTTTGGTATTTTGTAGTGATTGTAACAGTAGCAACGGAAAAGTAAATAAGCGAGAACCAGTATATCGAAAACTCATAGGCACCGGATCAATGATGGATAATTATGCCGGATGTGGTTCATCATGTAACAGTCATAACATAGGGTGACACAGAACTAGCTCCAGTTCATCAATGTAATGTAGGCATGTATTCCGAATATAGTCATACGTGCTTATGGAAAAGAACTTGCATGACATCTTTTGTCCTACCCTCCCGTGGCAGCGGGGTCCTATTGGAAACTAAGGGATATTAAGGCCTCCTTTTAATAGAGAACCGTAACAAAGCATTAGCACATAGTGAATACATGAACTCCTCAAACTAAGGTCATCACCGGGAGTGGTTCTGATTATTGTCACTTCGGGGTTGCCGGATCATAACACATAGTAGGTGACTATAGACTTGCAAGATAGGATCAAGAACTCACATATATTCATGAAAACATAATACGTTCAGATCTGAAATCATGGCACTCGGGACCTAGTGACAAGCATTAAGCATAGCAAAGTCATAGCAACATCAATCTCAGAACATAATGGATACTAGGGATCAAACCGTAACAAAACTAACTCGATTACATGATAAATATCATCCAACCCATCACCGTCCAGCAAGCCTACGATGGAACTACTCAAGCACGGCGGTGAGCATCATGAAATTGGTGATGGAGGATGGTTGATGATGACGACGGCGACGAATCCCCCTCTCCGGAGCCCCGAACGGACTCCAGATCAGCCCTCCCGAAAGAGATCAGGGCTTGGCGGCAGCTCCGTATCGTAAAACGCGATGATTTCTTCTCCCTGATTTTTTTCTCCCCAAAAGCCAATATATGGAGTTGGAGTTGGCGTCGGAGGGCCACCAGGGGGACCACGAGGTAGGGGGGCGCGCCCAGGGGGGGGGTGCCCCCACCCTCGTGGATAGGGTGGGACCCCTGGTCTTCATCTTTAGCGAGGATTTTTTATTAATTATCCTAAGATATTCCGTGGAGTTTCAGGTCGTTCCGAGAACTTTTATTTTCTGCACATAAAACAACACCATGGCAATTCTGCTGAAAACAACATCAGTCCGGGTTAGTTCCATTCAAATCATACAAGTTAGAGTCCAAAACAAGGGCAAAAGTGTTTGGAAAAGTAGATACAACGGAGACGTATCAACTCCCCCAAGCTTAAACCCTTGCTTGTCCTCAAGCAATTCAGTTGACAAACTGAAAGAGAAAAAGAAAACATTTCGAGCGGCATACTTTTGCTGTCAACGCAACAACTATGAGATGACGATATCTTCCATGCTAAACAAATTATAGGCGGTTCCCAAACAGAATGGTAAAGTTTATACTCCCCCTCCTCCACAAGCATCAATCCATGGCTTGCTCGAAAGAACGAGTGCCTCCAACATTCAACGGGTCCTAGGGGGAGTTTTGTTTGCAGTTACTTTGATTTAGTTTGCATAAAGCATGGGACTGGGCATCCCGGCGACCAGCTATTTTCTCGTGAATTAGGAGCAGAGTCCACTCCTCTTGAGAATAACCGCCTAACATGGAAGATAAGGGCAGCCCTAGTTGAGACATGAGCTGCTCGAGCATACAAAACATAATTTTATTTGAAGGTTTGGAGTTTGGCACATACAAATTTACTTGGAAAGGCAGGTAAATACCACATATAGGAAGGTATAGTGGACTCATATGGAACAACTTTGGGGTTTAAGGAGTTTGCACGCACAAGTAGTATTCCCGCTTAGTACAGGTGAAGGCTAGCAAAAGACTAGGAAGTGACCAACTGGGAGAGCGACAACAGTCGTAAACATGCATTAAAATTAATTTACACCGAATACAAGCATGAGTAGGATATAATCCACCATGAACATAAATATCATGAAGGCTATGTTGATTTGAATCAACTACATGCGTGAACATGTGCCAAGTCTAGTCACTCAATTCATTTAAAGGATGATACCATCCCATCATACCACATCATAATCATTCTAATAGCATGTTGGCACGCAAGGTAAACCATTATAACTCATAGCTAATCAAGCATGGCAAAAGCAACTATAATCTCTAAATGTCATTGCAAATATGCTTACTTCATAACAGCTAACTCAAGAACGATGAATCATCATATTTACAAAAACAAGAGAGGTCGAGTTCATACCAGCTTTTCTCATCCCAATGAGTCCATCATATATCATCATTATTTCCTTTCACTTGCACGACCGAATGAAGTGTATAATAATAAGAGTGCACGTGCATTGGACTAAGCTGGAATCTGCAAGAATTCAACTCAAGAGAGAAGACAAGTAATATAGTACCTAAGTTAAATAAAAAATCATGCATATAAGAGCCACTAAGCATTTTCAATATGGTCTTCTCGACCCCCAAAGAAAGGAAAAGAAATAAAAACTATTTACACGGGAAAGCTCCCAACAAGCAAAAGAAGAACGGGAAATATTTTTGGGTTTTCCTTTTTAATTACTACAGCAAAGAAATAAACTACTACTAATTTTGTTTTGGTTTTTTTCTTAAAGTTTATTAAACACACAAGAAGAAAGCAGGAAAAGGAAAATAATCTAGCATGGATATTATAGTGAAAAAGTATGAGCACCGACATCTAGCAATGAGTGTGTGTGAACATAAATGTAATGTCGGTGGGAAATACGTACTCCCCCAAGCTTAGGCTTTTGGTCTAAGTTGGTCTATTGCCAGGGATTGCCTAGCGGATACCCGTAGGTGAAGCTGGGGTCATACTGTGATGTAGCGGCTATCGCCTCTTGAGCTGCAGTGTAGCGTCTAGCTGCCTCCGCTCTCCTCTCGTATTCATCTGCCTCCTCTCTGGTAATAATATATCTTCCTTTTATCTGAAAATCAAAGAAGGCAAGAGCAGGAAGAGCAATATGGACTACATGACGTTTGTTAAAGATTAGTCGATACTGGAGAGGTGGTTCAGTCCTCTCAACAAACTAGTGGGAAACCATAGAATCAAAATCTAAATAAGAAGGGGGGTAACTCCATATCACCCTCACGAATGTCTATCTCAAGAAAATTAGCTAAGCAGGTTGCATAAATTCCTCCAAAGTAATCTCCGTTATGTCTATTCTGGTGCAACCTGCGAGCTAGAATGGCTCCCATATGATAAGATTGGTCTCCTAACACAGCACTCCTGAGAATGCTGAGATCAGGGACACACATGTGACATGCTTCATCCTTAGCATTTATGCATCTACCTATGAAGAGAGCAAAATAATGTATAGCAGGAAAGTGAATGCTCCCTAAAGTGTCTTGTGTTATATCTGTAGATTCCCCCACAGTCATTCTAGCAAGAAAGTCTCTATATTCAGATTTAGGGGGATCCCTGGCACTACCCCATGATGGAAGTTTGCAAGATGAAGTGAAATCCTCTAAGTCCATGGTATAAGATTTGTCATAAAGGTCAAACATGACTGAAGGAGAATTACGCGAAGATGAAAACTCAAACCTTCTCACAAATGAACTTCTGAGATCATAATACTGGGGGCATTTGTCAGCCTCAAAGTCCTCAAGACATGCGCTGCGCAAATATGCGCTACACTCTTCTTTGATTCCCACTTGATTCATAAAATTTTCCGAAGGCCATTCACAGGGCCTCACAGGAGCATCTCTTGGTGGTTCCTCGTCAGCATCACGTATTGCAAGCTTGGGACCTTGCTTCCTTAAAGGGCCACCTTGTAACATCCTCCTAAACATATTGCTTCCTCTGAGAATTTTTTGAATTTTTTTAGTAACTTCAAATAAAAGTGAACCAACTTCAATAAAATTGATAGCTACAACTCCTACAAGTGCCCAGAGCCTATATAAAGCATTGGAACTACTTGGAACCATATAAATTTGACATGCAAGCTCAAGAACATGGTCACCTATGTAGCACAAATTTGCAATGAATAAAGCACTAGAACAAAAACTAATTGGACCAATGGAGGAGTCACATACCAAGGAATAATCTCCCCAAGCAGCTTTGCGAGAGGTGCTTTGAGCAAGGAGATCGAAAATCACAGCAACGGGGGCTGGAACTCGTGCTTGAGTTGGTTTTTCATGTTTGTGTGGGACATAGGAAGAAGATAGGTGCAGGGATAAGTGGAGGAGGGCCACCGTGGGCCCACGAGGCAGGGGGCGCGCCCTCCACCCTCGTGACCAGGTGGCAGCTCCCCCCACGGTGATTTTTGCACAGTAAATTCTTAAATATTCCCGAAAAAATGATATTAAATTGGCATGGCATTCTGAGGACTTTTATTTTTGGGATATTTTTATATTGCACGGATAAGTCAGGAGACAGACAGAAAAATACTATTTGACTATATTTCTACTAAATAACAGAAAATATAAAGAGGGTACAGAAGGTTGTGCTTCTAGTTTCATCCATCTCGTGCTCATCAAAAAGAATCCACTAACAAGGTTGATCAAGTCTTGTTAACGAGCTCATTCCGATTAACACGGAACCGGAGAAATTTCGAATAGCACTAAGTTACCTCAACGGGGATATGAAAATGCCCAACAATAAGAATATCATACTTTTTCTTGACAGTAGGGAGAGGAAATTCAAAACCTCCAAATATAATCGATGGAATTTTTCCAATAGAGTTGATACTATAAACTTGAGGTTGTTTCCTCGGAAAGTGTACCATGTGCTCATTGCCATTAACATGAAAAGTGAAATTGCGTTTGTTGCAATCAATAACAGCCCCTGGAGTATTAAGGAAAGGTCTTCCAAGAATAATAGACACACCATCATCCTCGGGAATATCAAGAATAACAAAGTCTGTTAGAATAGTAACGTTTTTAACCACAACAGGCACATCCTCACAAATACCGACAGGTATAGCAGTTGATTTATCAGCCATTTGCAAAGATATTTTAGTAGGTGCCAACTTATTCAAGTCAAGTCTACGATATAAAGAGAGAGGCATAACACTAACACCGGCTCCAAGATCACATAAAGCAGTTTTGACATAATTTCTCTTAATGGAGCATGGTATAGTAGGTACTCCGGGATCTCCAAGTTTCTTTGGTATTCCACCCTTAAAAGTATAATTAGCAAGCATCATGGAAATTTCAGCTTCAGGTACCTTTCTTTTATTAGTAATAATATCCTTCATATACTTAGAATAAGGATTTGTTTTGAGCACATCAGTTAACGCATACGCAAAAAGATGGGTCTAATCATTTCAGCAAAGCGCTCAAAATCCTAATCATCCTTTTTCTTAGACGGTTTCAGAGGAAAAGGCATGGGTTTTTGAACCCATGGTTCCCTTTCTTTACCATGTTTCCTAGCAACGAAGTCTCTTTTATCATAGCGTTGATTCCTTGATTGTGGGTTATCAAGATCAACAGCAGGTTCAACTTCTACATCCTTATCATTACTAGGTTGAGCATTATTATGAACATCATCATTAACATTTTCACTAGGTTCATGTTCATTACCAGATTGTGTTTTAGCATCAGACATGGAAATATCAGTTGGATTCTCAGGTGGCTCAGCAATAGGTTCACTAGAAGTTTGCAAAGTCCTATCATTTTTCTTTTTCTTCCTTTTAGAAGAACTAGGTACATCAATATCATTTCTCTGAGAATCTTGCTCGATTCTCTTAGGGTGGCCTTCAGGATACAAAGGTTCCTGAGTCATTCTACCAGTTCTAGTAGCCACTCTAACAGCATATTCATTTTTGTTACTATTCATTTCATCAAGCGCTTCTTTTTGAGCTTTAAGTACTTGTTCTACTTGAGTGGTAACCATAGAGGCATGTTTGCTAACAAGTTTAAGTTCACCTCTAATATCAGCCATATAATCACCCAAGCATTTAATCATATAAGCGTCTTGTTTTAATTGTCTACCAAAATAAGCATTAAAGTCATCTTGCTTAAACATAAAGTTATCAAACTCATCCAAGCACTGACTAGCAATTTTAGTAAGGGGGACTTCAGCTTTATCATATCTATAGAGAGAATTTACCTTTACTACCTGTGTCGGGATATCGGGAGGCTCTTCAGTAAATAAGTAGTTGAGATCATATACTTCTTCAACAGGTGGTAAATTAAGACCGTGTATTTCTTCAATAGGAGGTAGATTCTTAACATCTTCAGCTTTAATACATTTTTCTTTCATAGATTTCGTTGCCTCTTTCATATCTTCAGGACTGAGAAATAGAACACCTCTCTTCTTTGGAGTTGGTTTAGGAATAGGCTCAATAATTGGCTCAGAAATTGGCTCAGGAGCTGGCTCGGGAGGTGCCCAATTATTTTCATTTGTCAACATATTGTTCAATAGAATTTCCGCTTCATCCGGTGTTCTTTCCCTGAAAAGAGAACCAGCACAACTATCTAGGTAATCTCTGGAAGCATCAGTTAGTCCATTATAAAAGATATCAAGTATTTCAAGTTTCTTAAGAGGATGATCAGGCAAAGCATTAGGTAACTTGAGAAGCCTCCCCCAAGCTTGTGGGAGACTCTCTTCTTCAATTTGCACAAAGTTATATATTTCCCTCAAGGCAGCTTGTTCCTTATGAGCAGGGAAATATTTAGCAGAGAAGTAATAAATCATATCCTTGGGACTTTGCACACAACCAGGATCAAGAGAATTAAACCATATCTTAGCATCACCCTTTAATGAGAACAGAAATATTTTGAGTAAATAAAGGTAGCGCGATCTCTCATTATTAGTAAACAGGGCATCTATATCATTTAACTTAGTAAGATGTGACACAACAGTTTCAGATTCATAGCCATAGAAAGGATCAGATTCAACCAAGGTAATTATATCTGGATCAACAGAAAAATCATAATAATCCTTATCGGGAACACAAATAGGTGAAGTAGCAAAAGCAGGGTCGGGTCTCATTCTATCTCTGAGAGATTCTTTACTCCATTTAACTAGCAACCTCTTAAGTTCATATCTATCCTGGCAAGCAAAAATAGCTGCAGAACATTCTGCATAAAAAAGATAACCTTCAGGAATAGGAGGCATATTTTCATCATCACTCTCATCATTGTATTCAGGTGCAATAATTTATCTTTTTCTAGACCTAGCAATTTTCTCATCAAGAAATTCACCAAGGGGCATAGTAGTATCAAGCATAGAAGTGGTTTCATCATAAGTATCATGCATAGCAGAAGTGGGTTCATCAATAACATGCGACATATCAGAATTCATAGCAGTAGCAGGTTTAGGTGTCGCAAGCTTACTTATAACAGAAGGAGAATCTAGTGCAAGGCTAGATGACAGTTTCTTACCTCCCCTCGTAGTTGAGGGCAAAATCTTGGTCTTAGCGTCTTTCAAGTTCTTCACAGTGTCCAGCAGATATAAATCCAAGGTGATTCAAAGAATGGAGCTATGCTCCCCGGCAACGGCGCCAGAAAAAGGTCTTGATAACCCACAAGTATAGGGGATCGCAACAGTTTTCGAGGGTAGAGTATTCAACCCAAATTTATTGATTCGACACAAGGGGAGCCAAAGAATATTGTCAAGTATTAGCAGCTGAGTTGTCAATTCAACCACACCTGGAAACTTAGTATCTGCAGCAGAGTGTTTAGTAGCAAAGTAATATGATAGTGGTGGTAACGGTAACAAAAGTAAAGATAGCAAAAGTAATGTTTATGGTATTTTGTAGTGATTGTAACAGTAGCAACAGAAAAGTAAATAAGCGAGAACCAGTATATGGAAAACTCGTAGGCACCGGATCAATGATGGATAATTATGTCGGATGTGGTTCATCATGTAACAGTCATAACATAGGGTGACACAGAACTAGCTCCAGTTCATCAATGTAATGTAGGCATGTATTCCGAATATAGTCATACGTGCTTATGGAAAAGAACTTGCATGGCATCTTTTGTCCCACCCTCCCGTGGCAGCGGGGTCCTATTGGAAACTAAGGGATATTAAGGCCTCCTTTTAATAGAGAACCGTAACAAAGCATTAGCACATAGTGAATACATGAACTCCTCAAACTAAGGTCATCACCGGGAGTGGTTCCGATTATTGTCACTTCGGGGTTGCCGGATCATAGCACATAGTAGGTGACTATAGATTTGCAAGATAGGATCAAGAACTCACATATATTCATGAAAACATAATAGGTTCAGATCTGAAATCATGGCACTCGGGCCCTAGTGACAAGCATTAAGCATGGCAAAGTCATAGCAACATCAATCTCAGAACATAATGGATACTAGGGATCAAACCCTAACAAAACTAACTCGATTACATGATAAATCTCAGCCAACCCATCACCGTCCAGCAAGCCTACGATGGAATTACTCACGCACGGCGGTGAGCATCATGAAGTTGGTGATGGAGGATGTTTGTTGATGACGACGACGACGAATCCCCCTCTCCGGAGCCCCGAACGGACTCCAGATCAGCCCTCCCGAGAGAGATTAGGGCTTGGCGGCGGCTCCGTATCGTAAAACACGATGATTTCTTCTCTCTAATTTTTTTCTCCTCGAAAGCCAATATATGGAGTTGGAGTTGGCGTCGGAGGGCCACCAGGGGGCCCATGAGGTAGGGGGCGCGCCCCCACCCTCGTGGACAGGGTGTGGGCCCCCTGGTTTTCATCTTTAGCGAGGATTTTTTATTAATTATCCTAAGATATTCCGTGGAGTTTCAGGTCGTTCCGAGAACTTTTATTTTCTGCACATAAAACAACACCATGGCAATTCTGCTGAAAACAGCATCAGTCCGGGTTAGTTCCATTCAAATCATACAAGTTAGAGTCCAAAACAAGGGCAAAAGTGTTTGGAAAGTAGATACGACGGAGACGTATCAATACCGTATGGATTATGGTTTGGAAAGAAACCTAAGCTGTCGTTTCTAAAAGTTTGGGGATGCGATGCTTATGTCAAGAAACTTCAACCTGAAAAGCTCGAACCCAAGTCGGAAAAATGCATCTTCACAGGATACCCTAAGAAAACCATTGGGTATACCTTCTACCTAAGATCCGAAGGCAAGATTTTTGTTGCCAAGAACGGGTCCTTTCTGGAGAAAGAGTTTCTCTCGAAAGAAGTAAGTGGGAGGAAAGTGGAACTTGATGAAGTACTACTTCTTTAATCGGTAAGTAGCGTAGCTCAGGAAGATGTTCCTGTGGTGCCTGCACCGACTAGAGAGGAAGTTAATGATGATGATCAAGGTACTTCGGATCAAGTTACTACTGAACTTCGTAGGTCCACAAGGACACGTTCCACACCAGAGTGGTATGGTAACCCTGTCCTAGAAATCATGTTGTTAGACAATGGTGAACCTTCGAACTATGAAGAAGCGATGGCGGGCCCAGATTCCAACAAATGGCTTGAAGCCATGAAATCCCAGATAGGATCCATGTATGAGAACAAAGTATGGACTTTGACAGACTTGCCTGATGATCGGCGAGCGATAGAAAATCAATGGATCTTTAAGAAGAAGACGGACGCGGATGGTAATGTTACCATCTACAAAGCTCGACTTGTCACTAAGGGTTATCGGCAAGTTCAAGGGTTGACTACGATGAGACTTTCTCCCCCGTAGCGAAGATGAAGTCTGTCCGAATCATCTTAGCAATTGCCGCATACTATGATTATGAGATATGGCAAATGGATGTCAAAACGACATTTCTTAACGGCTATCTTAAGGAAGAATTGTATATGATGCAGCCGGAAGGTTTTGTCGATCCTAAGAATGCTAACAAGGTATGGAAGCTCCAGCGATCCATTTATGGGCTGGTGCAAGCATCTCGGAGTTGGAACATTCGCTTTGATGAGATGATCAAAGTGTTTGGGTTTATGCAGACTTATGGAGAAGCCTGCATTTACAAGAAAGTGAGTGGGAGCTCTGTGGCATTTCTCATATTATATGTGGATGACATAATTTTGATGGGAAATGATATAGAACTCTTGGACAGCATAAAAGCCTACTTGAATAAGTGTTTTTCAATGAAGGACCTTGGAGAAGCTGCTTATATATTTGGCATCAAGATCTATAGAGATAAATTGAGATGCCTCATAGCTCTTTCACAAAGCACATACCTTGACAAGATATTGAAGAAGTTCAATATGGATCAGTCCAAGAAGGGGTTCTTGCCTATGTTGCAAGGTGTGAAATTAAGCTCGGCTCAATCCCCGATCACGACAGAAGATAAAGAAAAGATGAGTGTCATCCCCTATGCCTCGACCATAGGGTCTATTATGTATGCCATGCTATGTACCAGACCTGATGTAAACCTTGCCGTAAGTTTGGTTGCAAGACACCAAAGTAATCCCGGCATGGAACACTGGACAATGGTCAAAAATATCCTAAAGTACCTAAAAAGGACTAAGGATATGTTTCTCGTTTATGGAGGTGACGAAGAGCTCATCGTAAATGGTTACGTCGATGCTTGCTTCGGCACAGATCTGGATGACTCCAAGTCACAAACTGGATACATGTATATTTCGAATGGTGGGGCAGTAAGCTGGTGCAGCAGCAAGTAGAGCGTCGTGGCGGGATCTACATGTGAAGCGGAGTACATGGCAGCCTCGGAGGCAGCGCATGAAGCAATCTGGATGAAGGAGTTCATCACCGACCTAGGAGTTATTCCCAATGCATCGGGGCCGATCACTCTCTTCTGTGACAACACTGGAGCTATTGCCCTTTCCAAGGAGCCCAGGTTTCACAAGAAGACCAGGCACATCAAGCGTCGCTTCAACTCCATTCATGAAAATGTTAAAGATCGAGACATAGATATTTGCAAAGTGCATATAGATCCGAATGTCGCAGATCCGTTGACTAAACCTCTTCCGCGAGCAAAACATGATCAACACCAGAACTCTATGGGTGTTCGATTCATCACAGTGTAACTAGATTATTGACTCTAGTGCAAGTGGGAGACTGTTGGAAATATGCCCTAGAGGCAATAATAAAATGATTATTATTATATTTCCTTGTTCATGATAATTGTCTGTTGTTCATGCTATAATTGTATTAACCGGAAACAGTGATACATGTGTGAATACATAGACCACAACATGTCCCTAGTGAGCCTCTAGTTGACTAGCTCGTTGATCAATAGATGGTCATGGTTTCCTGACTATGGACATTGGATGTCATTGATAATGAGATCACATCATTAGGAGAATGATGTGATGGACAAGACCCAATCCTAAGCATATCACGAGATCATGTAGTTTGTTTGCTAAAGCTTTTCTAATGTCAAGTATCAGTTCCTTAGACCATGAGATTGTTTAACTCCCGGATACTGTAGGAGTGCTTTGGGTGTACCAAATGTCACAACGTAACCGGGTGACTATAAAGGTGCACTAAAGGTATCTCCGAAAGTGTCTGTTGGGTTAGCACAAATCGAGACTGGAATTTGTCACTCTGTATGACGGAGAGGTATCTCTGGGCCCACTCGGTAATGCATCATCATAATGAGCTCAATGTGACTAAGTGATTAGTCACGGGATCATGCATTATATAACGAGTAAAGTGACTTGCCGGTAATGAGATTGAACGAGGTATTAGGATACCGACGATCGAATCTCGGGCAAGTAACGTACCGTTTGACAAAGGGAATTGCATGCGGGATTACTTGAATCCTCGACATCGTGGTTCATCCGATGAGATCATCATGGAACATGTGGGAGCCAACATGGGTATCCAGATCCCGCTGTTGGTTATTGGCCGGAGAGCTATCTCGGTCATGTCTGCGTGATTCCCGAACCCGTAGGGTCTACACACTTAAGGTGCGATGACGCTAGGGTTATTAGGAAGACTTGTATGTGATTACCGAATGTTGTTCGGAGTGCCGGATGAGACCCCGGATGTCACGAGGAGTTCTGGAATGGTCCAGAGGTGAAGATTTATATATGGGAAGTAGTCATACGGTCACTGGAAAAGTTCCGGGCCATACCGGTATTGTACCGGGGCCACCAGAAGGGTTCTGGGGGTCCATCGGGAGGGGACACCTCTCTCGGAGGGCCTCATGGGCCGTAGTGGAAAGGGAACCAGCCCTTGGAGGGCTGGGCGCATCCCCCCTTGGGCCCATGCGCCTAGGGTTGGGGGGGGGAACCCTAAAGGGGGCGCCCCCTTTGCTTGGGGGGCAAGTCCCCCCTTGGCCGCCGCCCCCTCTAGATCTCATCTAGAGGGGGCCGGCACCCTTCCCCCTCCTCCTATAAATAGAGGGGCGAGGGGAGGGCTGCAGCACCATGTTCAAGGCGCAGCCCCTCCCCTCCCCAACACCTCTCCTCCTCCGCAAAAGCTTGGCGAAGCCCTGCCGGAGTACTGCCGCTCCATCACCACCACGCCGTCGTATGCTGTTGGAGCTCTGTTCCTCAACCTCTCCCTCCTCCTTGCTGGATCAAGGCGTGGGAGACGTCTCCGCTCTGTATGTGTGTTGAACACGGAGGTGCCGTCCGTTCGGCACTAGGATCATCGGTGATTTGGATCACGACGAGTTCGACTCCATCAACCCCGTTCTCTTGAACACTTCTGTTCGCGATCTACAAGGGTATGTAGATGCACTCCTCTCTCTCTCGTTGCTAGATGACTCCATAGATTGATCTTGGTGAGGCGTAGAATTTTTTTATTTTCTACAACGATCTCCAACATGTTTATTATTCATGCTAGAATTGTATTAACCGGAAACATAATACATGTGTGAATACATAGACAAACATAGTGTCACTAGTATGCCTCTACTTGACTAGATCGTTGATCAAAGATGGTTATGTTTCCTAACCATAGACATGAGTTGTCATTTGATTAAACGGGATCACATCATTAGGAGAATGATGCGATTGACTTGACCCATTTCGTTAGATTAGCACTTGATCGTTTATTATGTTGCTATTGCTTTCTTCATGACTTATACATGTTCCTATGACTACGAGATTATGCAACTCCTGTTTACCGGAGGAACACTTTGTGTGCTACCAAATGTCACAACGTAACTGGGTGATTATAAAGGTGCTCTACAGGTGTCTCCGAAGGTACTTGTTGGGTTGGCGTATTTCGAGATTAGGATTTGTCACCCCGATGTTAGTTGCAGGATGATGTATTATGAAACAATTAAAGAGAATTGCCGGTAACGAGATTGACTAGGTATTGAGATACCGACGATCGAATCTCGGGCAAGTAACATACCGATGCCAAAGGGAACAAACGTTTGTTGTTATGCAGTTCGACTAATAAATATCTTAGTAGAATTTGTAGGAGCCAATATGGGCATCCAGGTTCCACTATTGGTTATTGACCAGAGAAATGTCTCGGTCATGTCTACATAGTTCTCGAACCCGTAGGGTCTGCACGCTTAACGTTCGTTGACGATATAGTATTATATGAGTTATGTATGTTGGTGACCGAATGTTGTTCGGAGTCCCGAATGAGATCACGGACATGACGAGGAGCTCCAGAATGGTCCGGAGGTAAAGATTCATATATTGGATGATATGGTTAGGCCAAGGGGTCAGGCCCATGGGGCTATAAGTCGGTGCAAAAGGAGTTTTGCGGAGGCCACGGGGCCAAATGCCGGAGACCCTGGCGTCTGGCCCTGGGCCAGACGCCGAGGCCCATGGCGTCTAGGACAGACGCCAAGGATTGTGGCGTTTGGTCCTAGAGTCCGAGTGGGACTCTTGCCTTTCGGGCAAAACCGACTTTGAGGAGGCTTTTGCTCCAAGTTTCGACCCAGGGCTCAACATATAAATAGAGGGGTGGGGCTAGCACCAAAGACACATCAAGAAAGAACAAGCCGTGTGCTGGAAACCCCGTCCACTCTAGTTTATCCTCTGTCATAGTTTCCGTAGTGCTTAGGAGAAGCCCTGCTGAGATTGTTCTTCACCAACACCGTCACCACGCCGTCGTGCTGCCGGAACTCATCTACTACTTCGCCCGTCTTGCTGGATCGAGAAGGCGAGGATGTCATCGAGCTGAACGTGTGCAGAACTCGGAGGTGCCGTGCGTTCGGTACTTGGATCGGTCGGACCGTGAAGACATACGACTACATCAACCGCGTTGATAAACGCTTCCGCTTAGCAATCTTCAAGGGTATGAAGATACACTCCCCCTCTCGTTGTTATGCATCACCATGATCTTGCATGTGCGTAGGAATTTTTTTGAAATTACTACGTTCCCCAACAATGGCATCCAAGCCAGGTTTTATGCGTAGATGTTATATGCACGAGTAGAACACAAGTGAGTTTTGGGCGATACAAGTCATACTGCTTACCAGCATGTCATACTTTGGTTCGGCGGTATTGTTGGATGAAGAGGCCCGGACCGACATTACACGTACGCTTACGCAAGACTGGTTCTACCGACGTGCTTTTCACACATGTGGCTGGCGGGTGTCAGTTTCTCCAACTTTAGTTGAACCGAGTGTGACTACGCCCGGTCCTTTAGAAGGTTAAAACAGCACTAACTTGAGGAACTATCATTGTGGTTTTGATGTGTAGGTAAGAACGGTTTTTGCTCAGCCCGTAGCAGCCAGTAAAATTTGCAACAACAAAGTAGAGGACGTCTAACTTGTTTTTGCAGGGCATGTTGTGATGTGATATGGTCAAGACGTGATGCTATATTTTATTGTATGAGATGATCATGTTTTGTAACCAAGTTATCGGCAACTGGCAGGAGCCATATGGTTGTCTCTTTATTGTATGAAATGCAATCGCCCTGTAATTGCTTTACTTTATCACTAAGCGGTAGCAATAGTCGTAGAAGCAATAGGTGGCAAAACGACAACGATGCTATGATGGAGATCAAGGTGTCGCGCCGGTGATGATAGTGATCATGACGGTGTTTCGGAGATGAAGATCACAAGCACAAGATGATTATGGCCATATCATATCACTTATATTGATTGCATGTGATGTTTATCCTTTATGCATCTTATCTTGCTTTTATTGACAGTAGCATTTTAAGATGATCTCTCACTAATTATCAAGAAGTGTTCTCCCTGAGTATGCACCGTTGCGAAAGTTCTTCGTGCTAAGACACCACGTGATGATCGAGTGTGATAGGCTCTACGTTCAAATACAACGGGTGCAAAACAGTTGCACACGCGGAATACTCAGGTTAAACTTGACGAGCCTAGCATATACAGATATGGCCTCGGAACACGGAGACTGAAAGGTCAAGCATGAATCATATAGTATATATGATCAACATATTGATGTTCACCATTGAAACTACTCCATCTCACGTGATGATCGAACATGCTTTAGTTGATTTGGATCACGTGATCACTTAGAGGATTAGAGGGATCTCTATCTAAGTGGGAGTTCTTAACTAATATGATTAATTGAACTTTAATTTGTCATGAACTTAGTCCTGGTAGTTTTTTGCAAATTATGTTGTAGATCAATAGCTCACGTTATAGCTTCCCTATGTTTTTTTATATGTTCCTAGAGAAAAACTATGTTGAAAGATGTTAGTAGCAATGATGCGGACTCGGTTCGTGATTTGAGGTTTATCCTCATTGCTGCACAGAAGAATTATGTCCTTGATGCACCACTAGGTGACGGACCTATTGCAGGAGCAGATGCAGACGTTATGAACGTTTGGCTAGCTCAATATGATGACTACTTGATAGTTTTGTGCACCATGCGTTATGGCTTAGAACCGGGACTACAAAAACATTTTTGAAACATCACGGAACATATGAGATGTTCCATGAGATGAAATTGATATTTCAGACTCGACGGACCTATTGCAGGAGCAGATGCAGACGTTATGAACGTTTGGCTAGCTCAATATGATGACTACTTGATAGTTTTGTGCACCATGCGTTATGGCTTAGAACCGGGACTACAAAAACATTTTTGAAACATCACGGAACATATGAGATGTTCCATGAGATGAAATTGATATTTCAGACTCATGCCCGTGTCAAGAGGTATGAGACCTCTGACAAGTACTTCGCCTAAAAGATGGAGGAGAATTGCTCAACTAGTGAGAAAGTGCTTAGATTGTCTGAGTATTACAATTGCTTGAATCAAGTGGGAGTTAATCTTCCAGATAAGATAGTGATTGGCAGAGTTCTCTAGTCACCATCACCAAGTTACTGGAACTTTGTGATGAACTATAATGCAAGGGATGACGAAAATGATTCTCGAGCTCTTCGTGATGCAGAAATCGACGAAGGTAGAAATCAAGAGAAGAGCATCAAGTGTTGATGATTGACAAGACCACTAGTTTCAAGAAAAGGGCAAAGGGAAAGAAAGGGAACTTCAAGCAGAATGGCAAGCAAGTTGTCACTCCCGTGAAGAAGCCCAAAGCTGGACCAAAGCCTGAAACTAAGTGCTTCTATTGCAAAGGAAATGGTCACTGGAAGCGGAAATGCCCTGAATATTTGGTCGATAAGAAGGATGGCAAAGTGAACAAGGGTATATTTGATATACAGGTTATTGATGTGTACCTTACTAGTGTTTATAGTAACCCCTGAGTATTTGATACTTGTTCGGTTGCTAAGATTACTAACTCGAAACATGAGTTACAGAATAAACATAAACTAGTTGAGGGTGAAGTGACGATGTGTGTTGGAAGTGGTTCCAAGATTGATATGATCAACATCGCACACTCCCTATACTCTCGGGATTAGTGTTGAACATAAATAAATGTTATTTGGCGTTTGCGTTGAGCATGAATATGATTTGATCATGTTTATCGCAATATGGTTATTCATTTAAAGTCAAAGAATAATTGTTGTTCTGTTTACATGAATAAAACCTTTGATGGTTATACAGCCAATGAAAATAGTTTGTTGGATCTCGATCGTAGTGATACACATATTCATAATACTGATGCCAAAAGATGCAAAGTTGATAATTATAGTGCAAAGTATTTGTGGCACTGCCGTTTGGGTCATATTGGTGTAAAGCGCATGAAGAAACTCCATAAAGATGGACTTTTGGAATCACTTGGTTATGAATCATTTGATGCTTGTGAACCGTGCCTTTTGGGCAAGATGACTAAAACTCCGTTCTTCGGAACAATGGAATGAGCAACTGACTTGTTGGAAATAATACATACTGATGTATGAAGACCAATGAGTACTAAGGCTCGTGGCGGGTATCATTATTTTCTGACCTTCACAGATGATTTGAGCAGATATGGGTATATCTACTTGATGAAGCATAAGTCTTAAACAGTTGAAAGGTTCAAAGAATTTCAGAGTGAAGTGGAAAATCATTGTAACAAGAAAATAAAGTTTCTGCGATCTGATTGTGGAGATGAATATTTGAGTTACGAGTTTGGCCTTCGGTTAAAATAATGTGGAATAGTTTCACAAACTCATGCCACCTGGAACACCACAGCGTAACGGTCTGTCCGAACGTCATAACTGCACTTTATTTGATATGGTGTGATCAATGATGTCTCTTACCGATTTACCAATATCGTTTTTGGGGTTATGCATTAGAGATAGCTGAATTCACGTTAAATAGGGCACCATCTAAATCCGTTGAGACGACACTGTATGAACTATGGTTTAGCAATAAACCTAAGCTGTCATTTCTTAAAGTTTGGAGTTGCGATGCTTATGTGAAAAAGTTTCAACCTGATAAGCTCGAACCCAAATCGAAGAAATGCGTCTTCATAGGATACCCAAAGGAGACTGTTGGTACACCTTCTAATCACAGATCCAAAGGAAAAATATTTGTTGCTAATGGATCCTTTCTAGAGAAGGATTTTCTCTCGAAAGAAGTGAGTGGGAGAAAAGTAGAACTTGGTGGGGTAGTAGTACCTTCTCCCGAATTGAAAAATAGTTCATCACTGAAATCAGTTCGAGTGATGCCTACACCAATTGAGGAAGCTAATGATGATGATCATGAAACTTCAAAGCAAGTTACTAAAGAACCTCGTAGGTCTTCTAGAGTACGGTCCGCCTCAGAGTGGTACGGTAATCCTATTCTGGAAGTCATGTTACTAGACCATGATGAAACTATAAACTATGAGGAAGCGGTGATGAGCCCAGATTCCGTGAAATGGCTTGAAGGCCATGAAATCTGAGATGGGATCCATGTATGAGAACAGAGTGTGGACTTTGGTGGACTTTCCCAATGATCGGCAAGCCATAGAAAATAAATGGATCTTCAAGAGGAAGACAGACGCTGGTAGTGGTGTTACTATCTATAAAGCTAGACTTGTCGAAAAAGGTTTTTGACAAAGTTCAAGGTGTTGACTACGATGAGGTTTTCTCACTCGTAGCGATGCTTAAGTCTATCCGAATCATGTTAGCAATTGCCACATTTTATGAAATCTGGCAAATGGATGTCAAAACTGCATTCCTTAATGGATTTATTAAAGAAGAGTTGTATATGATGCAACCAGAAGGTTTTTTTCAATCCTAAAGGAGCTAACAAAATGTGCAAGCTCCAGCGATCCATCTATGGACTGGTGCAAGCATCTCGGAGTTGGAATATATGCTTTGATGAGTTGATCAAAGCATATAGTTTTATACAGTGAAGCCTGTATTTACAGGAAAGTGAGTGGGAGCACTACAACCTTTCTGATAAGAATATGTGAATGACATATTGTTCATCAGAAATAATGTAGAATTTTCTGGAAAGCATAAAGCAATATTTGAAAGGAGTTTTTCAAAGAAAGACCTCGGTGATGCTGCTTACACATTGAGCATCAAGATCTATAGAGATAGATCAAGACGCTTGATAAGATTTTTCAATGAGAACATACCTTGATAAGATTTTGAAGTAATTCAGAATGGAATAGTCAAGGAAGGAGTTCTTGCCTATGTTGCAAGGTGTGAAGTTGAGTAAGACTCAAAACCCGACCATGGAAGAAAATAGAAAGAGAATGAAAAGTCATTCCCTATGCCTCAGCCATAAGTTCTATAAAGTATGCTATGCTGTGTATCAAACCTATTGTATACCTTGCTCTGAGTTTGGCAAAGGAATACAATTTTGATCTAAGAGTAGATCACTGGACAGCGGTCAAGAATATCCTTAGTGAAGACTAAGGAGATGTTTCTCGATTATGGAGGTGGTAAAAGAGTTCATCGTAAAGAATTACATCAATAGAAGCTTTTACACTAATCCAGATGACTCTAAGTCTCAATCTGGATACATATTGAAAGTGGGAGCAATTAGCTAGAGTAGCTCCATGTAGAGCATTGTAGACATAGAATATTTGCAAAATACATACGGCTCTGAATGTGACAGATCCGTTGACTAAACTTCTTTCACGAGCAAAACATGATCATACCTTAGTACTTTTTGGGTGTTAATCACATAGTGATGTGAACTAGATTATTGACTCTAGTAAACCCTTTGGGTGTTGATCACATGACGATGTGAACTATGAGTATTAATCACATACAGATGTGAATATTGGTGTTAAATCACATGGTGATGTGAACTAGATTATTGACTCTAGTGCAAGTGGGAGACTGAAGGAAATATGCCCTATAGGCAATAATAAAGTTATTATTTTTTCCTCATTTCATGATAAATATTTATTATTCATGCTAGAATTGTATTAACCGGAAACATAATACATGTGTGAATACATAGACAAACATAGTGTCACTAGTATGCCTCAACTTGACTAGCTCGTTGATCAAAGATGGTTGTGTTTCCTAACCATAGACATGAGTTGTCATTTGATTAAACGGGATCACATCATTAGGAGAATGATGTGATTTACTTGACCCATTCCATTAGCTTAGCACTTGATCGTTTAGTATGTTGCTATTGCTTTCTTCATGACTTATACATGTTCCTATGACTACGAGATTATGCAACTCCCGTTTACCGGAGGAACACTTTGTGTGCTACCAAACGTCACAACATAATTGGGTGATTATAAATGTGCTCTACAGGTGTCTCCGAAGGTACTTGTTGGGTTGGCGTATTTCAAGATTAGGATTTGTCACTCTGATTGTCGGAGAGGTATCTCTGGGACCACTCTGTAATACACATCACTATAAGCCTTGCAAGCATTGCAACTAATAAGTTAGTTGCGGGATGATGTATTACGGAACCAGTAAAGAGACTTGCCGGTAACGAGATTGAACTAGGTCCGCGCGCTTAATGTTCGTTGACGATATAGTATTATATGAGTTATGTATGTTGGTGACCGAATATTGTTCGGAGTCCCGGATGAGATCACGGACATGACGAGGAGCTCCAGAATGGTCCGGAGGTAAAGATTCATATATTGGATGATATGGTTAGGCCAAGGGGTCAGGCCCACGGGGCTATAAGTCGGTGCAAAAGGAGTTTTGCGGAGGCCACGGGGCCAAACGCCGGAGACCCTGCATCTGGCCCTGGGCCAGACGCCAAGGCCCATGGCGTCTGGGCCAGATGCCAAGGATTGTGGCGTTTGGTACTGGAGTCCGAGTGGGACACTTGCCTTTCGGGCAAAACCGACTTTGAGGAGGCTTTTGCTCCAAGTTTCGACCCCATGGCTCAACATATAAATAGAGGGGCGGGGCTAGCACCAAAGACACATCAAGAAACACCAAGCCATGTGCCGGCAACCCCGTCCCCTCTGGTTTATCCTCTATCGTAGTTTCCGTAGTGCTTAGGCGAAGCCCTGCGGAGATTGTTCTTCACCAACACCGTCACCACGCCGTCGTGCTGCCGGAACTCATCTACTACTTCGCCCGTCTTGCTAGATCGAGAAGGTGAGGATGTCATCGATCTGAACGTGTGCAGAACTTGGAGGTGCCGTGCGTTCGGTACTTGGATCGGTCGGATCGTGAAGATGTACGACTACATCAACCGCGTTAATAGACGCTTCCGCTTAGCGATCTTCAAGGGTATGAAGATACACTCCCCATCTCGTTGCTATGCATCACCATGATCTTGCGTGTGCGTAGGAATTTTTTTGATATTACTATGTTCCCCAACAATGGGATCGAGTTCTGCTCAGAGACCACCTTCTTGAGTTTGTTGGTGCTGATAATATTTTGCACCTCGGCTATCTGAGGCTCGGTGAAGGCGGTAGCTGGAGGCGTCTCCTGAGAACTGAATGCCAGACGACGCCTGTTGCAATTGGGTCTCTCCGTGGTACCAGCTAGATCGTGGTCGTATTTTGCAGGGTTGGGTTCTTGAGAAGGAGGCCCCAAGAATTCGTCACCGTACCCATGTTTGGCAAAGTACTTAGCGACCTTGGTAAATGTACCGTCGTCGTCGTTGTCCGAATCCTGTGCCATATGCATGTCCGGATCCTGTGCCATATGCATGTCTGGCATGTCCGGTAGCGTTGCGGCGGTCTTGCCATGGCTTGGCGCCGGCACGACTGGAGGTGTTGTCTGTGGGGTGGTGTCCCCCGCCCCCAAACGAATCTGGCTCTTCGGCCAAAGGAGGGGCCAACTTAAACAGGCGCTGAGGGTCATCACATCATCTTCGTCGGCCCCAGCGGGTCGCAATGGAGGTAACAAGTCACCGCAGCCTGGCAGCACCCGAACCAGTTGAACCCTATACACGGTGGGTGGCGTCGGATTACCATGGAACACGGGGTTGCCCGGTTGAATGATTCTGCCCTTGGCAACATCGATCAACTCGCCGCC
The DNA here is from genome assembly GCF_018294505.1 of Triticum aestivum. Taxonomy (NCBI): domain Eukaryota; kingdom Viridiplantae; phylum Streptophyta; class Magnoliopsida; order Poales; family Poaceae; genus Triticum; species Triticum aestivum. Next base: position 695,184,133 of record NC_057810.1, on the reverse strand, counting down.
CATGAAGTGCAAGAGAGTGCATGGAACGTCGGCGTCGGTGCCCTGCGAAAACATGTAGGGCGTCAGGGGATGCCCAGTCAAAGGCAAGGAGATGAAGTTATCGGCCGAGAGACTTAGTTACCGTGATGGCATCGAGCTCGGCTAATGTCGAGGCACCGCCAACGGCAGGCGTGCAAGTGACGGAGGGGCCGCTTGCTGCCGAGGTGTCGGCCGGCGTATTCTTCGCAAACCCGGGTGCATTAATAAGCTCCAATGCCCGTGCCGGCGCCGGAGACACCAATACCGCCTCTGCTGGAGACACCAATGGTGCCGCCTGTGCATTGTGCGAGTTGCTAGTGATACGTCTCCAATGTATCTATAATTTTTTATTGTTTCATCCTATTATATTACCCCTTTTGGATGTTTATGGGCTTTATTTTACACATTTATATCATTTCTGGGACTAACCTACTAACCGAAGGCCCAACCCATATTGCTGTTTTTTTTGCCTATTTCAGTATTCCGAAGAAAAGGAATATCAAACGGAGTCCAAACAGAATGAAACCTTTGGGAGGGTGACTTTTGGAACGAACGTGATCCGGAGAGCTTGGAGTGCAAGTCAAGAAGCTGCCAAGGAAACCACGAGATAGGAGGCCGCCCCCGGCCTGTAGGGCACGCCTTCTGTCTCGTGGGCCCCTCGGGCGGCCACCGGCGTACTTCTTCCTCCTATATATACCTACGTACCCCGAAAACTTCCAGGGGCACCACAAAACACAATTTCCACTGCCGTAACCTTCTGTATCCGCGAGATCCTATCTTGGAGCCTTCGCCGGCACTCTGCCGGAGGGGGAATCGACCATGGAGGGCTTCTACATCAACATCCTTGCCCCTCCGATGAGTTGTGAGTAGTTTACCACAGACCTACGGGTCCATAGTTATTAGCTAGATGGCTTCTTCTATCTTTTTGGATCTCAATACAATGTTCTCCCCCTCTCTTGTGGAGATCTATTCGATGTAATCTCTTTTTGCGGTGTGTTTGTCGAGATCCGATGAATTGTGGGTCTATGATCAAGTTTATCTATGAATAATATTTGAATCTTCTCTGAATTCTTTTATGTATGATTGAGTTATCTTTGTAAGTCTCTTTGAGTTATCAGTTTGGTTTGGCCTACTAGATTGATCTTTCTTGCCATGGGAGAAGTGCTTAGCTTTGGGTTCAATCTTGCGGTGTTCTTATCCAGTGACAGAAAGGGTTGCAAGACACGTATTGTATTGTTGCCATCGAGGATAACAAGATGGGGTTTACATCATATTGCATTAGTTTATCCCTCTACATCATGTCAGCTTGCTTAATGCGTTACTCTGTCCTTATGAACTTAATACTCTAGATGCAGGCAGGAGTTGGTCGATGTTTGGAGTAATAGTAGTAGATGCAGGCAGGAGTCGGTCTACTTGTTATGGACGTGATGCCTATATACATGATCATGCCTAGATAATCTCATAACTATGTGCTTTTCTATCAATTGCTCGACAGTAATTTGTTCACCCACCGTAATACTTATGCTATCTTGAGAGAAGCCTCTAGTGAAACCTATGGCCCCCGGGTCTATCTCTTATCATATTTGCTTTCAATCTACTTTTATTTGCATCTTTACTTTTTGCATCTATATTATAAAATACCCAAAATATATTTATCTTATCATACTATCTCTATCAGATCTCACTTTCGCAAGTGGCCGTGAAGGGATTGACAACCCCTTTATTGCGTTGGTTGCGAGTTCTCAGTTTGTTTGTGTAGGTGCGTGGGAATTTTGAGGAGCCTCCTACTGGATTGATACCTTGGTTCTCAAAACTGAGGGAAATACTTACGCTACAATTGCTGCATCACCCTCTCCTCTTCGGGGAAAACCAACGCTAGCTCAAGACGTAGCAAGAAGGATTTCTGGCGCTGTTGCCGGGGAGGTCTTTGCTCAAGTCAAGACATACCAAGTACCCATCACAAACCCATATCCCTCGCATTTACATTATTTGCCATTTGTCTCTCGTTTTCCTCTCCCCCACTTCACCCTTGCCGTTTTATTCGCCCTCTCTTTCCCAATCTTCTCCTCTCTTTTGCTTGTCTTTTTGTTTGCTCGTGTTTCCATATGCCTTCTATGTGCTTGCATCTTTGCTTGCTAAAAATCTATTGATATGGATCCACTTAAAGTGTTCTACTTGGATCATCTTTGATCCTTATGCTCTCGTGCTGAAACCCCAACTAGCCTAGTTGATGGGAAATCTTTTGATGAGCATGCTCATTTTGTGCGTCATCATTTGTCTGAAAAGGGGAAGGTATTATCGTATCATATAAATAGTTTGCTATGCTATGCTTGGAATCTTTGTGAAATTTGTGATTTTACTTGTTGCTCTAAGAACCCTCAAAAACACCTTCCCTACCTATGTGAGTTCAATGATAATGAAATTTTATCTTCTTATGCAAAGGGTGTTTATAGTTACTATGATATCGAACAAATTGAAGAATTTGTCGTTTTTAAGGGTGCTCATGCAGTTGCTTCTTTGATTGAAAAGAATGATTTTTCTCTTAACAAGTCTGAAAATTCCATCATACTTAAATATTGCAATGAAAACTTTGCTCATAATGTCCATGTCCAAGAATTTATTGAAAGAATGACCATTGCTTTGGAAGAAAATATTGATATGCATGAATCTATAGATTATGATAATTCCGATGATTTGGTTGAAATATCCCTTGACGAACATGATGCTTGCTATTCTTGTGGCCATGATGCCAATATTTATGAAGACGAATTTGCTATAGTTCCTTATGTTAAACATGAGATCGTTGCTATTGCACCCACACTCAGTAGTTCCTTCAATGAAAAGCATGATTGCAATGATGTTACTATAAATTCTCTTGATGTCAATTGTGCTAATAATATGCAAAACCCTAAGCTTGGGATGCTAGTTTTGCTATGTCTACTACTTGTTGCAATGATCATGATTGGGATGATTTTTCTTATGATCTTGAAAATTTATTTGAGCCCCTTTATGAATACGAGATTGATAATAATTTTTGCAATAATACTGAAAGTGGGTTTGGAAGAGTGTCAACTTTAGATCCCACATATTGGGATAATGTTCAATCTTATGAAGTTTTTGATACAAGTGGGTTTGGAGACGTCATGACTTTAGTTAATGTTAATCCCACTATTTTGGAAGAGTGTCAACTTTGCATGCATGTGGATCGTGTTGAGAATATGTTTTGTGATAGTTATATTGTTGAATTTGCTTATAATCCTACATGTAATTGAGAGAGGAAAATATGGTCGTAGAAATTTTTATCTTACTAAATTACCTCTCGTCATGTTGAGATTGCAATCGTCTCTTTCTTCTTCCTTGAATATGCTAGTTTTTGCTTGCCTTGCAAATTTGTTTGATTATAATATGCCTATGCATAGGAAGTATGTTAGACTTAGATGTGTTTGTCACGTGTTTCATGATGCTCTCTTTATGCTTCAATTCTTTTCTTTTATGTGAGCATCGTTGAAATCTCAATGCCTAGCTAGGGGCGTTAAACGATAGCGCTAGTTGGGAGGCAGCCCAATTTTCTTTATGTTTTTTTTGTTTTTGCTCCTGTTTAGTAATAAATCTTACATCCACTCTCTGATTAGATGTGTTTTTATCTTTTAGTTAGTGTTTGTGCCAAGTAGAACCTATAGGATAACCTACGATGATAGTTGATTTGATTCTGCTGAAAAACAGAAACTTTGCGCTCACGAGAAAAACATCAATAAATCACAGAAACGTGATTTTGCATTGATTCTTTTTTCTGCTGATCAATTAACAAATTTTACAATACGTACTATTTTGTTAGGATTTTTAGAGTTCCAGAAGTTTGCGTTAGTTACAGATTGCTACAGACTGTTCTGTTTTTGACAGATTCTGTTTTTGGTGTGTTGTTTGCTTATTTCAATGCATCTATGGCTAGTAAATTAGTTTATAAACCATAAGGAAGTTCGAACACAGTAGGTTTAACACCAAAATAAATAAAGAATTAGTTCATTGCAGTACCTTATGTGGTGGTTTTGTTTTCTTTCACTAACGGAGCTTATAAGATTTCCTGTTGAGTTTTGTGTTGTGAAGTTTTCAAGTTTTGGGTAAAGCTTTTATGGACTATGGAATAAAGGGTGGCAAGATACTAAACTTGGGGATGCCCAAGGCACCCCAAGATATTCAAGAATAGCCAAAAGCCTAAGCTTGGGGATGCCCCGGGAAGGCATCCCCTCTTTCGTCTTCGTTCATTGGTAACTTTACTTGGAGCTATATTTTTATTCGCCACATGATATGTGTTTTGCTTGGAGCATCATGTATTATATTAGTATTTGCTTCTTAGTTTGCCACAATCATCCTTTCTGTACACACCTTTTGGGAGAATCCTATTTGATTAGAATTTGCTAGAATACTCTATGTGCTTCACTTATATCTTTTGAGCTTGATAGTTTTTGCTCTAGTGCTTCACTTATATCTTTTAGAGCATGGTGGTGTATTAATTTTGGAGAAATTGCTAGTCTCTCTTGCTTCACTTATATTATTTTGAGAGTCTTTTAGAACAACATGGTTTTTGCTATGATCATAAAGTTGGTCCTAGAATGATGAGCATCCAAGTTGGGTATAATAAAAACTATCATAGGAAGTGAATTGGATGCTATGATCAACTTGATACTTGATAATTGTTTTGAGATATGGAGGTAGTGATATTAAAGTCATGCTAGTTGGGTGATTATGAATTTAAAGAATGCTTGTGTTGAAGTTAGCAAGTCCCGTAGCATGCACGTATGTTTAAAGTTATGTAACAAATTTGAAACATGAAGTGTACCTAGCTTGTGCATCCTTATGAGTGGCGGTCGGGGACGAGCGATTGTCTTTTCCTACCAATCTATCCCCCCAGGAGCATGCGCGTAGTACTTGATTTTTGATGACTTCTAAATTTTTGCAATAAGTATATGAGTTCTTTTGACTAATGTTGAGTCCATGGATTATACGCACTTTTACCTTTCCGCCATTGCTAGCCTCTTCGGTACCGTGCATTGCCCTTTCCCACCTTGAGAGTTGGTGCAAACTTCGCCGGTGCATCCAAACCCCGTGATACGATACACTCTATCACACATAAATCTCCTTATATCTTCCTCAAAACAGCCACCATACCTACCTATTATGGCATTTCCATAGCCATTCCGAGATATATTGCCATGCAACTTTCCACCGTTCCGTTTATCATCATCATGAAATACATTACTTTGTCATATTGCCATTGCATGATCATGTACTTGACATCGTATTTGTGGCAAAGCCACCATGCATTATTTTTCATAAATGTCACTCTTAATTCATTGCACCATCCCGGTACACCGCCGTAGGCATTCATATAGAGTCATATCTTGTTCTAGTTTCGAGTTGTAATTCATATGTTGTAATCAATAGAAGTGTGATGATCATCATTTTTAGAGCATTGCCCAAAGAAAAAAAAAGAAGAAAGGCCAAAAGAAAAAAAGAAAGGCCCAAGAAAAAAAAGAAAAAAGAAAAAAAAGAAAAAGAAAAATATATAAAAAATAAATAAAAAGGGCAATGCTACTATCTCTTTCCACACTTGTGCTTCAAAGTAGCACCTTGTTCTTCATGTAGTGAGTCTCATATATTGTGCTTCAAAGTAGCACCATGTTTTTCATATAGTGAGTCTCATAAGTTGTCTTTTTCATACTAGTGGGAATTTTTCATTATAGAACTTGGCTTGTATATTCCTACGATGGGCTTCCTCAAATGCCCTAGGTCTTCGTGAGCAAGCAAGTTGGATGCACACCCACTAGTTTTCTTTTGTTGAGCATTTATTTATAGCTCTAGTGCATCCGTTGCATGGCAATCCCTACTCCTCATGTTGACATCAATTGATGGGCATCTCCATAGCCCGTTGATTATCCTCGTCAATGTGAGACTTTCTCCTTTTTTGTCTTCTCCACACAATCCCCATCATCATATTCTATTCCACCCATAGTGCTATATCCATGGCTCACGCTCATGTATTGCGTGAAGGTTGAAAACGTTTGAGATTATTTAAGTATGAAACAATTGCTTGGCTTGTCATCGGGGGTATAGAAGTTGGGAACATCTTTGTGTGACGAAAATGAAGCATAGCCTAACTATATGATTTTGTAGGGATGAACTTTCTTTTGCCATGTTATTTTGAGAACACATGATTACTTTGATTAGTATGCTTGAAGTGTTACTATTTCTTTTATCAATATGAACTTTTATTTTGAATCATTTGGATCTGAACATTCATGCCACAATAAAGAAAATTACATTATGAATTAGGCTAGGTAGCATTCCACATCAAAATTTCTCTTTTTATCATTTACCTACTCGAGGACGAGCAGGAATTAAGCTTGGGGATGCTTGATACTTCTCCAACGTATCTATAATTTTTGATTGTTCCATGTTATTATATTACCCCTTTTTGATGTTTATGGGCTTTATTTTACACATTTATATCATTTTTTGGACTAACCTACTAACCGGAGGCCCAGCCCATATTGCTGTTTTTTTTTGCATATTTTAGTGTTTCGAAGAAAAGGAATATCAGACAGAGTCCAAATGGAATGAAACCTTCGGGAGTGTGATTTTTGGAACGAACGTGATCCGGAGAGCTTGGAGTGCAAGTCAAGAAGCTGCCGAGGAGGCCACAAGATAGGAGGCCGCCCCCCTGTATGGCACGCTCCCCTGTCTCGTGGGCCCCTCGGGCGGCCACCGACGTACTTCTTCCTCCTATATATACCTACGTACCCCGAAAACATCCAGGGGCACCACGAAACACAATTTCCACCGCCGTAACCGTCTGTATCCGCGAGATCCCATCTTGGACTCGTCGGCACTCTGCCGGAGGGGGAATCGACCATGGAGGGCTTCTACATCAACATCCTTGCCCCTCCGATGAGTTGTGAGTAGTTTACCACAGACCTACGGGTCCATAGTTATTAGCTAGATGGCTTCTTCTCTCTTTTTGGATCTCAATACAATGTTCTCCCCCTCTCTTGTGGAGATCTATTCGATGTAATCTCTTTTTGCGGTGTGTTTGTCGAGATCCGGTGAATTGTGGGTTTATGATTAAGTTTATCTATGAATAATATTTGAATCTTCTCTGAATTCTTTTATGTATGATTGAGTTATCTTTGCAAGTCTCTTCGAATTATCAGTTTGGTTTGGCGTACTAGATTGATCTTTCTTGCCATGGGAGAAGTTCTTAGCTTTGGGTTTAATCTTGCGGTGTTCTTACCCAGTGACAGAAAGGGTTGCAAGACACGTAATGTATTGTTGCCATCGAGGATAACAGGATGGGGTTTAAATCATATTGTATGAGTTTATCCCTCTACATCATGTCATCTTGCTTAATGCGTTACTCTGTTCTTATGAACTTAATACTCTAGATGCAAGCAGGAGTCGGTCGATGTGTGGAGTAATAGTAGTAGATGCAGGCAGGAGTCGGTCCACTTGTTATAGACGTGATGCCTATATACATGATCATGCCTAGATAATCTCACAACTATGCGCTTTTCTATCAATTGCTCGACAGTAATTTGTTCACCCACCGTAATACTTATGCTATCTTGAGAGAAGCCTCTAGTGAAACCCATGGCCCCCGGGTCTATCTCTTATCATATTTGCTTTCAATCTACTTTTATTTGCATCTTTACTTTTTGCATCTATATTATAAAATACCAAAAATATATTTATCTTATCATACTATCTCTATCAGATCTCACTTTCGCAAGTGGCCGTGAAGTGACTGACAACCCCTTTATTGTGTTGGTTGCGAGTTCTTAGTTTGTTTGTGTAGGTGCGTGGGACTTTTGAGGAGCCTCCTACTGGATTGATACCTTGGTTCTCAAAACTTAGGGAAATACTTACGCTACACTTGCTGCATCACCCTCTCCTCTTCGGGGAAAACCAACGCTAGCTCAAGACGTAGCAGCTAGCCATGAAGCTAGGAACCGGGGGCGGCCCCTGTTGGCCGCCTGCAATCCACGCCGGCAGCCCCTCAATCAAGGTAGGCACAATGGTGGTGATCGCCCCTCCCAGTTGGTCTCGCACTTGCTCTTGGACCATCTCCGAAATCCGCGCCACTTGTGCCCTGAGTTCTTGAACCTTGCGCGACTGGCTTTCCAAGATGGTCTTTGTCATTGTCAAAACCGGCGGATCTCGGGTAGGGGGTCCCGAACTGTGCGTCTAGGCGGATGGTAACATGAGACAAGGGACACGATGTTTTTACCCAAGTTCGGGCCCTCTCGATGGAGGTAAAACCCTACTCCTGCTTGATTAATATTGATGATATGGGTAGTACAAGAGTTGATCTACCACGAGATCAGAGAGGCTAAACCCTAGAAGCTAGCTTATGGTATGATTGTTGTTCGTCCTACGGACTAAAACCCTCCGGTTTATATAGACACCGGAGAGGGTTAGGGTTACGCAGAGTCAGTTACAATGGTAGGAAATCTACATATCGTATCGCCAAGCTTGCCTTCCACGCCAAGGAAAGTCCTATCCGGACACGGGGCGAAGTCTTCAATCTTGTATCTTCATAGTCCGGGAGTCTGGCCAAAGGTCATAGTCCGGCCATCCGGACACCCCCTAATCCAGGACTCCTTCAGTAGCCCCCGAACCAGGCTTCAATGACGATAAGTCCGGCGTGCAAGTTTGTCTTCGGCATTGCAAGGCGGGCTCTTCTCCAAATTTCATGTACCTGTCGGATAGTGTCTGGCTTCTAGTGCGTGCTGCTCTCCTTAGCTTCTGTGCCCAATAATGACCATCTTCCACGTGTCAAACGAATGCGAAAAGCCAGTTTTTTTTTCATTTACCCCCCCCCCCAGCCGCGTAAATGAGCCGCCCATAAAAGAGACGGGGATTTAGATCCAATTCACACCACCTTCCATCCGCGAGTATTCATCAGAGTGCTTTCGACAGAGATCCATTCCACCATGGCCGGTTGAAGCAGCTCCTCCTCTTGCCTCTCCAGCCCTCGGCCCGGAGATTGGGAGCGGTGTTCCGTCCCGCATAGCAAGGTAGTAGTGCTTCAATCCAAGGGTCTCCTTCCCCCAACATATATGGTCCCAGTTCGAGCCGGGATTGCCACCTATAGCGGCGGAGAGCAGGCGGAGGGCATTCCCAATCCCTCCCAAGGAGAGCGGGTATGCCTAGTCCCTTATTTAATAAGAGGACTCGGATTTCCAATTCATCCGTTTCTCCGAGGGCTATTGGAGTTTTACGGCCTCCAGCTACACAACCTCACGCCTGCCTTCGTACTGCATATTGCGGGCTTCGTGGCCCTCTGCGAGCTGTTTTTGGGCATCGAGGCCCATTTCGCGCTGTGGAAGAGGTTGTTCAGCCTTGTGCCCCGCTCTCAGGAGGGGTCAATTTATCAAGTGGGCGGAGCCGAACTATGGCGCATCGCTGGGACCAGATATCTATCCGGAACCCCAAAGAAGGAGTTCGAGGACTAGCCTTCGGAATGGTTTTATATGGACGACGTCCCCCTGCAGGACCCTATACGGATCGGCCTCCCTGAGTTCAACAATGCTCCGTTGAAGAAACGCCGGAACCCTCAGAGGGAAACTGACAGGGACGTCCTTTACCTGATGAGCCGGATAAGGTTGTTGGCTCATTCCGGACTGACCATGATCGAGGTCATGGCCATATGCATTATGCGGGGGGTGCAGCCGCTTCAGTACAGAGGCCACCCCATGTGGGATTTCAACGGGGAGGACGACGCCACCCGGTGCGGTCGCAAGGGGCCGGATTCGGCTGCCACTCTAACGAAGATCTTATCTGCTTTGTACAAGGGAGAAGAAGAGGAATTCCTCCATGTCAACCCACGGGGCGGATTCTCCATGTACAGTCCTCCAAGCTGGGTGAGCGAACATTTTCACTTGCCTACCTGTTTTCAAATTCCATAATTGAGTACTTAGTCTAGCAATTTTAACGCAGGAGCTGCGCCAGACTGTGAAGGAGATAAACAGCCCTCCTCGAACCCGAGGACCCGAAACGGTCACTCGATCCGGACTCCCAAGAGGACCCGAACTTATGTGTGGAGCTAATTGATGGGGTGTTTCATCAATTGAGTAAGGACAATACCTTAGTGGCTATTACGGCCGACTATCCCGGACTACTTCCGGCCTCAAAGGTAACCGAGACCGAAGTCCCAGTACTTTCAAGAGGATCCATCCATGCCTTATTTTGATTGCCGTAAACCAATAGTGTTTCGTTTTGCAGGGGAAATCCTTGAGGCGGAGGGCCGAGCCCGCGGTGGGTAGCAAACAAGGGCCGTTGAAGCCAGGCGGGCTAAAAAGAAGTGCGGACCAGATCGAGATTCCGGCGCAATGGTACGACGTGCAATTTTAATGCCTAGGGTTTATGCTCTCAAGTCACACTAACGCTCATGCTCTCCTCAGGAAGAGGAGCGCCCGCCGGACTATATCCACCGGCCAGGCTTCAAGGCCGGGTCCGGAAGCGGAGGCGAACACAGGGCGCGCATCGGATGTTCCTCCGACAGAGGACGCGGGCGGGCTATCTGCCACCAATTCAGAGGTGGAGGGTGCCATGAACCACAGGCGTCACCGTACTATTCTTCGTGACGCATGTTTTTCCCAAGAGGCGTTGGACGCCTTTAATACAGGAGATGCGTACCTCCGTGCCGCTCAAAATGGTCTAGCCAGAGCCACAGAGCAGTATGTGAAAGACATACGGGTGAGTAAATCTGATGGTCATATATGTCAGTAGCCCCCGAGACTTGAAACAGTTAAGATAACTGATTTAAGGATCATACGTTATGCAAGATCTTACAAAAAAGAATACACAACTGTCCCAGGAGCTGGAAGGGTGCAATGCCCAACTTGAGGCCGCACTGGCCGCTTCAGAGAATGCCAAGGGGACCCCCTCAGGTAATATATGCTTCGAAAGATAATTCTGTTGTGAAGTGCGGCATGTGTGCAATTCTGACAATAACAGTGCAGATGGGGCCGGAGTGAATCCGGACAAGCAACAACTCCTACACCAGTTAAAGGCCGGCGAGAGCATGCTGACGAGGGTGAGTCAAGAGAAGAACAAGCTTCAAGACGCCAATACCCAGCTGGCGAGGAACTAAAGGATGTTCGTGCTCAGCTGTCTGATTTCGTAAAGGAGAATTGGCGACTTCGATGCGGCATTTTTAGTAAGTTCTTGAACGAATCTTCGAAAAAAGAGTTCGGCGAGGAAGTCGATTGACAGAGCTATGTCTGTAGATATGCTGACAGGTCGTCCTGCGGAGGAAATGCCCGGTTCAGCGGGGGACCTTCTTCCCGAGCTGTTGCAACTGCACGAACGAGTTCGGTAGGCGATGCAAGGCGTCGTCCAGGCTATGTGGCCATCCCTCTCCATGCCCAAAGGCCTTGGAGAGCTTGCAGAGAAGCTGAAGGGAGTGCGGCAGCGCTTCCAATTATGGAAGATATCGGCCTGCCGTCAAGGTGCCAGGGAGGCCTGGGCCATGGTGAAGACTCGGTACACGAAGGCTGACCCGAACCACATGGCCGAGGTCGGCCCTGTGGGGCCCGACGGGAAGGAGATCCCTGTCAGTTTGGTGTATGGCCAGGTAGAGCTGGCTGCCAAGTATTCCCAACAAGACTGTAAATTAGACAGCCTGTTGGATGGTATTGAAGAAGAATATACCTAGTCAAATTGGCTACGTAATTTAAAATGACATGTAAAATGCCTTCTAGCCGGATTGTAGATCGTTTGTCATTGCGGACCTTTTCGCTTCAACCTCTGGACCCGATAGTCCGGAGTGTGTCCGAATACCCTCTCGGTTATGTAAGAACCGGGGCATGCATGGAGACCAGGCGTAGGGGTCATAAGTGCTTTAGCAGACAAGTGCCCAACTAGTTATGTTATATTACATGGTTAGTAAGAAACATCTTCCAGGGAGAATAGTTCCGTTAGGGGTTCCTTTCCCTAGGAGGCATGCCCTAAAGTGCATGTCCGAACTGCTAAAAGAAAGCAGAAAAGCATCTGGGGGCAGATAAATAAACAAGTGAAAAATCATCTTTTAGTTCACCGACCGAATATTCCCTTAAGAACGCTAGCTTTCGGCTTCACCTAGTCTGAGGTGCACATCCGGCTGACCCGGCAGTAACAATCGCAGAGGTGCTCCCTTTACCACCTAGCCGAACAAACAGGAACGTAGAGGTAAGCACGGGAGCCAGGCAACCCAGCTTGGACAAAACTTAAGTCATACCGATGCATATAATGGTGTATAAAAGGTTCATGCGGAAGTGTCACACATGTTTTGGGCATGAGGCCCGTTTATATAAACTTCTGATAAAGAAGCCCCGAGGTATAATGAGCGTGGGTGGCGCGTCAAGTATGTGCGAACAACGCGCAGGCAAGCACCTAAAGGCTTGGGAGAAAAAAGGGAGGGAGAAGGAGAGAAATACCAGGCAGCTAATTTGAAATAAATAAAAAAAGGGACAGAGGAAGGAGACGAACACAGAGTCTGGCGCTAGGCGTAGAATCTTCGTAGGCGTGCTGCGTTCCATGGGTTCGGCTCGAGTCGGTTGTCCGATGCGTTTCGCAGATGGTACGCTCCACCAGTCAGGACTTGGTCGATTATGAAGGGACCCTCCCATTTGGGCTTTAGTTTGTCCTTTTTCTTGTTCGGCGGGCGTAGAACTAGTTCGCCAATGTTATAAGTTTTGGCCCGTACTTCTCTGCTTTGATATCTTCAAGCCTGCTGTTGATAGAATGTGGAATGGGCTTTTGCCACGTCGCGCTCCTCCTCAATGCGTCCAAGCTGTCCCGCCGGTCGAGCTCGGCTTCTCTTTCTTCATACATGCGCACGCAAGGTGAGTCATGAATTATGTCGCGGGGCAGGACTGCCTTTGTGCCGTATACCATAAAAAATGGTGTGAATCCGGTAGTGCAATTCGGCGTGGTCCGCAGCCCCCAGAGTACGGAGTCAAGCTCCTCTACCTAGTGCGTGTTAGATTCCTTGAGGGATTGCACTAGTCTGGGTTTGATTCCGCTCATGATGAGACCGTTGGCTCGCTCGACTTGACTGTTAGTTTGTGGGTGATAGACTGAAGCGTAGTCAAGCTTAATGCCCATGTTTTTGCACCAGAGTTTAACTTCGTCGGCCATAAAGTTTGTGCCATTGTCAGTGATGATGCTGTGGGGGACGCCGTAACGGCGTACAACCCCGGATATGAAGTCTATCACCGGTCCGGATTCTGCCGTCTTTACAGGCTTGGCCTCTATCCATTTGGTGAATTTGTCCACCATGACCAGTAGATATTTGTGCTTGTGGGTTCCTCCTTTAAGGGGTCCAACCATGTCAAGCCCCCAGACCGCAAAAGGCCAGGTAATGGGTATGGTTTGTAGGGCGGTAGGCGGCATGTGGCTTTGATTAGCGAATAATTGGCAACCAATGCATTGCTGGACTAAGTCCTGAGCGTCTGCCCGGGCCGACGGCCAATAAAATCTGGTACGGAAGGCCTTGCTCACAAGGGCTCGGGCTGCAGCGTGGTGCCCGTCGAGTCTGGCGTGAATTTCGGCCAGAAGGTTCCGCCCTTCCTCTTCGGAGATACATCTTTGAAGGACTTCGGTGGTGCTTTTCTTATAAAGCTCTCCTTCGTGGACTTTATAGGCTTTAGATTGCCGCACTATGCAGCTTGCCTCATTTTGGTCCTCGGGAAGTTCCTGCCTAGTTAAGTAGGCTAAGAATGGTTCTGTCCACGGGGCAATTACTGCCATTATTACGTGGGCTGAGGGTGTGACTTCATTGACGGAGTCTTCAGTTGTGTCAGGGTGTTCGGGGTTAGGTGATGCGGCCAGGTCCGGATTGTCATTTTCGGATTCTCCTTTCCACTGTACGGATGGCTTGAATAGCCTTTCCAGGAAAATGTTGGGGGGGGGGGGACTGCATCGCTCTTGGCGCCGATGCATGCCAGGACGTTTGTTGCCTGATTATTTTCCCGGGCTATATGGTGGAATTCCAGCCCTTCGAACCGAGCTGACATTTTAGGACGGCGTTGCGATAACCTGCCATTTTCGGATCTTTGGCATCAAAGTCCCCGTTTATTTGGGATATCGCGAGGTTTGAATCCCCCCGCACCTCTAGGCATTGAATGCCCATGGAGATTGCCATCCGGAGGCCATGTAGCAGGGCCTCGTATTCGGCAGCATTGTTGGAGTCCGTGTACATTATCTAGAGTACATATTGAACTGTATCTCATGTTGGGGACGTCAAGACGACGCCAGCCCCCAGACTCGCCAGCATTTTGGAGCCGTCGAAGTGCATGGTCCAGTTGGAATATGTGCCGTACTCTTTAGGGAGTTCGGCTTCAGTCCATTCAGCGACAAAGTCGGCCAAGGCTTGCGACTTGATGGCTCGCCGTGGCTTGTATGTTATGTCGAACGGGAGGAGCTCAATGGCCCATTTGGCAATCCGGCCCGTTTCGTCGCGGTTGTTTATGATATTGTTAAGAGGTACTTCGGAGGCTGCTGTTATCGAACACTCTTGAAAGTACTGTCATAGCTTCCCGGATGCCATGAACACTGCGTATGCTATCTTTTGGTAATGCGGGTACCGGGACTTGCATGGAGTGAGGACAGTGGACACGTAGTATACTGGTTTCTGGACAGGGAATTTGTGTCCGTCCGCTTCTCATTCGACGACGAGGACTGCGCTTACAACTTGGTGAGTTGCCGCGATGTATAACAACATTGGTTCGCCGATGTGAGGCGCGGCCAAGACAGGGTTTGTTGCCAGTATGGCTTTTATTTCTCCGAGTCCGGCCGTGGCGGCGTCCGTCCACTCGAAGTGTTCGGTACGCCGGAGGAGGCGGTAAAGGGGTAATGCCTTTTCCCCCAAGCGGGAGATGAAGCGGATTAGAGCCGCCACACATCCAGTCAATTTTTGTATTTGCTTGAGATCTTTTGGAATATCCAATTGAGACAGAGCTCGGATCTTGGCTGGGTTTGCTTCAATTCCTCTACCGGATATGATGAAGCCCAAGAGCTTTCCGGCTGGTACGCTGAAAACGCATTTTTCCGGGTTGAGCCTAATGTCATATGTTCAGAGGTTATCGAACGTGAGCCTCAAGTCATCTATTAGAGTTTCGACGTGTTTGGTTTTGACGACCACGTCATCCACGTACGCTTCAACCGTTGTGCCGATCTGGTTGGCCAGACATGTCTGAATCATGCGCTGATATGTTGCGCCGGCATTTTTGAGCCCGAAGGGCATTGTGTTGAAGCAGAATGGTCCGTATGGGGTGATGAATGCCGTTGCGGCTTGGTCTGACTCTGCCATCTTGATTTGGTGGTAGCCAGAGTATGCATCGAGGAAACACAATGAATCGTGTCCTGCAGTGGCGTCGATGATTTGATCGATGTGGGGGAGGGGAAAGGGATCCTTTGGGCAGGCCTTATTTAGGTCTTTGAAATCGACGCATAGGCGCCAGGATTTGTCCTTCTTTGGTACCATTACCAGGTTTGCTAGCCAGTCCGGATGTTTTATATCTCTGATGAATCCGGCTTCCAGTAGTTTGGCTAGCTCCTGTCCCATGGCTTGTCTCTTAGGTTTGGAGAAATGCTGAAGAGTCTGCTTAATGGGCTTGAATCCTTTTAGGATGTTCAGGCTGTGCTCGGCCAGGCTGCGTGGGATTCCTGGCATGTCTGAAGGGTGCCAGGCAAAAATGTCCCAATTTTCTCGTAGGAATTCTCTGAGTGCGGCGTCTACATCAGGGCTTAGTTGTGCCCCGATGGAGGCCGTTTTTGTAGTGTCCGTTGGATGGACTTGGAACTAGACTATTTCGTCTGCCGGCTTGAAGGAGGTGGACTTGGATCTTTTGTCGAGTATCACGTCGTCCCTGTCCACCGTGGAGCGCAACACAGTTAGTTCCTCCGCCGCCAGGGCTTCGGATAATGCCTTGAGGGCTAGTGCGGCTGTCTTGTTTTCGGCGCAGAGCGCTGTGTCCGGATCACTAGCAAGAGTGATTATTCCGTTGGGTCCGGGCATTTTGAGCTTCATGTACCTGTAATGGGGTATAGCTTGAAAAATTGTGAATGCTTCTCGCCCTAACAGAGCGTGGTATCGGCTGGTGAACGGGGCCACTAGAAATGTGACCTCCTCGGATCTGTAGTTATCCGGCGTGCCGAACACCACGTCCAGTGTGATTTTTCTTGAGCAGCACGCTACCCGGCTGGGGATTATTCCTCTAAAGGTTGTGTTGCTTGTCTTAATGCGGCTCCAGTCTATTTCCATTTTTCGCAGGGTTTCCTCATAGATAAGGTTCAATCTGCTACCACCGTCCATGAGTACCTTTGTAAGCCGGAAGCCGTCCACTATCGGACTGAGGACCAGAGCGGCTGGTGCTCGGGCTGTCCAAAATTTAGGTTTGTCACTGGCATTAAAGGTAATAGCCGTGTCACTCCATGGGTTTATTGTCGCTACTTGGTAGACTTTGGTAAGGCTGCGGAGCGTTTGTTTTCTCGCATTGTTTGATGCGAAAGTCTCGAGGACTGTTGACACCGTACTGGCGTTTCTGGGGTGGTGCTCTGCGGATTCTGGAGTTAGAAGCTCCTCGCCACTTCTGGCCACCTGCCAGAGTATCCAACATGCTCTAAGGCTATGAGTTGGTGTGACGCCTTCTGTATTATGAATTTTACAGGGTCCATTGAGCCATCCCTCCAGTACGGTTCCATACCCTATAGAGGGTTTTTGTTTTTTGCTCTTTGGCTCAGGTGCCTGGCGATAATGCGCCCTTTTGTTCCAGACTGAGATTGTATTCGGGGTCGGATTGTCCCAGAATTTTGTTTCGGTTTTCCGAGCGCTTTCTGCCGCACAGTACTTTCATACTATGGATGTCAAGTCGGCGAAGCGTGTAATTTCGCGGCGACTTATGGCGTTGAGGATTCCGATGTTCGTGTAGTTGTTACAGAAGAATGAAATTGCGTCCTTCTCATGGCAGTCCCTTATCCTGTTCATAACCAGGAGGAATCTGGCCCAGTAGTGGTATACTGTTTCCCTGGGCTCTTGCCGAATTTGGGATAGATCCCTTATGTTTGGGTGGGCGGGTGGATTTAAATCCGGAACCTCGCCCGATCTAAGACTCAGGGGCCAAGAAATTTCCGAACTCGGAAGCTTGTTTTCTTGGACGTTATACAATGAATTAGGCCTGCTGCCTGACTTTAGGTTTAGGGCTTGGGCGACAACCTCCCCTCCGCGGATGTCCGGCTTGGAGGGATCGGGAATCCGGACACATCTGGTCCATAGGATGGGTGAAGATTCACCGCATTGTTCCTCCACTACTTCAACATGGTGGGTGACCTGGGGAGAGTCATCTCTCTCTGATCGGGTTTAAGCCCAATCTGGCCGTAATCTGTAGAGACTCCCAGGGCGGCGATGTGATCCAAGAGCTCGTTTAGGGAAGAGAGCACCATCGGATCTAACTGCTCGGCAAGTTCCGAGCTGATGTGGAGATTGCTTTCGATGACCCGAGAGGTCATCGTCGGCGCGGCGGCCGAACAGGCGGTCATCAAAAAACTGCCTAGCCAGAGAGTTTGGCCGACAATCAAAGCTCCTTTAGCAACAGCGTCGTCTTTAAAGATGGGGTGCGGCATCCTTCCTGACGGTGACGACACAGAGGAACTCTCAATGAAATCACCAATGTCGGTGTCAAAACCGGCGGATCTCGGGTAGGGGGTCCCGAACTGTGCGTCTAGGCGGATGGTAACAGGAGACAAGGGACACGATGTTTTTACCCAGGTTCGGGGCCTCTCGATGGAGGTAAAACCCTACTCCTGCTTGATTAATATTGATGATATGGGTAGTACAAGAGTTGATCTACCACGAGATCAGAGAGGCTAAACCCTAGAAGCTAGCCTATGGTATGATTGTTTTTCGTCCTACGGACTAAAACCCTCCGGTTTATATAGACACCGGAGAGGGTTAGGGTTACATAGAGTCGGTTACAATGGTAGGAGATCTACATATCGTATCGCCATGCTTGCCTTCCACGCCAAGGAAAGTCCTATCCGGACACAGGACAAAGTCTTCAATCTTGTATCTTCATAGTCTGAGAGTCCGGCCAAAGGTCATAGTCCGGCCATCC